>NC_142350.1:27193541-27354583 GCF_059441175.1 Urocampus carinirostris
AAATTCGTTCTATACTGTCTCAGTCGGATGCGGAAATTACAATTCATGCGTTTGTTACCTCCCGTCTCGATTACTGTAATGCACTACTCTCTGGTCTCCCGAAGTCTAGAATCAAGTCTCTTCAGCTGGTACAAAATGCCGCAGCGAGGCTTTTAACTAGGACAAAAAAGTCCGATCACATCACACCGATTTTGGCTAACCTGCATTGGCTCCCAGTTAGCCTTAGATGTGATTTCAAGGTTCTTTTAGTATTATTCAAAATCATACATGGACTTGCTCCCTCTTATCTTTCAGATCTGATTTCCCCCTATGTCCCGGTCCGAAGCCTACGTTCTGAGAGTGCCGGTCTTCTGGTGATCCCAAGAGCAAAGAAGTATTCTGCTGGTTCGAGACCGTTCTCCATCCGGACACCGGTGCTGTGGAATGCTCTTCCCCCTGAGATCCGATCTGCAACCTCAGTGGAAATGTTTAAATCTATACTTAAAACTCACTTCTACTCTATAGCATATGATTAACCTACTCTTTTCGTCGGCTCCAGAGCAGGGGAATGTATAATAATATACTGAAAAATAGTCTGTGTAATATAGTGTAATAATCTGCGAAGCCCTTTGAAACTCTTCGTGATTTAGGGCTATACAAATAAAAATGACTTGACTTGACTGTCGTGTAGTTCCGGGCTGATTCTCACCTGTCTTAAAATTTATTGAGATCCCACGAGGTGATATCTTGCATAGGGCTCCACTCCGATTGAGATTGACCATCATGTTTAGCCTCTTCCATTTTCTAATGATTGCTCCAACAGTGTACCTTTTTTCACCAAGCTGCTTGGCAATTGCCTGGTAGCCCTTTCCAGCCTTGTGGAGGTGTCCAATTTTGTCCCTGGTGTCTTTGGAGAGCTCTTTGGGCTTCGCTGTGTGACAAGTTAAAGTCTTACTGATTGTATGGGGTGGACAGATGTCTTTTTGCAGCTAACAACCTCAAACAGGTGCATCTAATTCAGGATGATACATGGAGTGCAGGTGGACTTCTAATGGGCAGACTAACAGGTCTTTCAGGGTCAGAATTTTAGATGATACTCAGGTGTTCAAATGCTTATTTGCAGCTGTATCACAGAAATAAATCATGAAAAATCATGCATTGCGATTTCTGGATTTTTCTCACACAGTAGACATGCACCTACAATGAAACTTTCAGACCCCTCGATGATTTCTATGTGGGAGAAATAGCAAAATAGCTGGGTGTTTGCAAATATAAAATTGGGAAATATTCTGCGGCACACTCGTGTGAGCTGGCACACTGGTTGAAAATCACCGCTCTAACTAATCTTCTGCTTGCAGCGTTATCATAGATCTTTGATTCTATGTTTGGAATTCTGCTTGCGTCAAGACATGGTTAAAATAAAGCACAAATCTCTGGAAATAGCTCTATGTAGACAACACTTGAGCAGTGCTGACCTTTTAATCATGGTGTATTTAACATACATCCCTACGGTACTATTCATTATTGTCACCCAAGTTCCCTAATGGAAAGTTGAAATTGTGGTTCTATCTCAACCGAAACCTGCTCATTATTTTCCATGTGAGCAGCCTGTTGGCTTCATTAAGGCTTTTGCCGCATTTTGTGCTCAGGAGACAACACGACGCAATGGCGGAGGAGGAGGTGAAAAGTGGGAGGGAGGGTAATAGCAAGCTGTAGTTTTGCCCATGCATGCTTGAAGTGGAATATGATTGATTAGTGTGCTCTTGGGTTGACATGCCCTTAACGCAGATGAAACCTGTTAACTCGAATTGCGCAGACCTGAGCCAAACAAATGCGTTATGACTGCCACATGGCAAATATTATGGTTGGCCGGTCGGGCTGCAGCTCAAGTCAGCTACGAGGCATATAAACAAAAACACTATCACGGAACGAGGGCCGTTCGTGTCGTCGAATGTCCATGTGTTTGTGTACATACGGGAACATGCAATGATTGGTTTTGTTGTTCAGCGGCCTGACGCAAAATATAACACGACGTGACAAAAAGAGAGTGCGGATGAACATCTGTTTGCACATTTTCAAACACGCTCGGCGTAATGCTAACAGATGCACACTGTATATCCTATGGATTACTTGGAAAGTCAACAAATATATCACATTGCTGTACAATCCTATGTACAACATTGCTGTGTATAATCCTCCCGCCCAATTTGTCGAGTGCCAAACACTGCATGCCGTATTATCTTGATTGATTTATTATATTTCTTTGTGGCTATCATAATGTATTCATTCTCTGTTCATATGGCCATTGACAGTTGATACTGTAGATCAAGGATCAAATTTAACTGTGCTGGCAGTTAAACATTTATTGTTTACAGTTCCTTTTTTTGCTTGATTTCCCAAAATGATTGCAAAGTTACATCAAAAACTAAAAAGTACATATTGGCTTGAAAGGATGGAAAATGCTTCAAAAGTTGTATAAAACGGTTAGCCATTTCAAACTCCGTACACCGTTTTGTTTTGTGAAAATTTTGATATATCTCTAGAATTACATTCAAAACAGAAAAATAAGGTTTTGGGGTTAATTCACCATCAAAATCACCAAAACGTGAGGAATTGTATCAAAGTGAACAAAATGATTTAAGGGGCCGGTCACACAGCCGTTGCTCATCGGTGGTATGCCCGCAAAACAGATGCCGGCGACTGTTACGCTTCCTCATCGCGTCATTTCTGCGTCATTTTCTCGTGTGGACCACGGGTATAAAAGCTCCCGAGCCGGTGTTGTGCCCAAATCCGACTCCTACGCCACCCCCCCCTACCCCCCACCTCCCCACGCCCTCGCGTGAACGCGCATTCTGCTGCGATCGCTTTTGTTGGAAGCGTGCATTGACGTTGGTGACATTTTCATCCGCGTTAACAAATTTTGTAGAATACGATCGCACTTTATTGTTTAAATAAACGCGTTATATAGTCTAGGATCTCCCAATTGTTATAATTAGCTCGCTTTATTGTTTTAATAAGCGTTTTATATAGAATACGATCGCTTTTGTTGGAAGCGCAGCAGAATGCGCGTTCACGCGAGGGGGGGAAGATTTACCGTTTGATTACGTTCACAACAAAAACAAAGACGGAATGGTTTAAGTTGTATTACATTCCCAACAAATGCAGGACGAAGTGGTTTTGGTTATATGTTCGCCATTACATTCCCTAAAAGTGAGATAAAACGAGGTAAAAGTGGTTGTAGTAGCGAGGGGATGCAAATCTCGGCAGGGATGTATTTCTCGGCATAACACCGGGCTGTAGAAATCATAACCGCTCAAGACACAGTCCCGTCAAGATTTCAAGCTTTGGCATCATTTTTATTTTGAAAAGAAATGTCAAGAAATAAAAATGGATTAAGACGAGGTCACTACGCTGACGGGGATCCATGTTCACCTCCTTGACGTCTCGAGCACAACTGAGGTGTGCTCGGCAAATCGCGCTGTATATACGCGGAGAAAGGCGTTTGACTGTCACACGCGTAACACGCTAATTTCACGTAATAACACCGCGATACAGGCGTAGAACATGCTATTACCATGCTCCACCCACGATTACCCGCTGAAATTTCCCGTCCTACCCATGTGAAACCACGCCCTGGCCGCGGCCAGAGCACGTCATTTCCGCGTCATTACCTCGAGTTGACCACGTGTGCGGCACGCGGTTTAACACGTGCTCAAACTTTTGAGCAGCTCAAAACTTTTTCGCGCGGCCAACCGCGTGTGAATTTCCGACTGCGAGTAAAGCACTGCTGTATCTCGTCTATATGGCGGTCTCAAAACGTCCAACAGCGCCCAACAGCGTCTGCTTCACGGCCAGAAATTTCTGGCCGTGGTTCAGCCTCGATACGCTCGTGAGAGGCTGTGTACCCGCGCTCTGAAGAATTGAGCGGCGCAAAACTTTTTCGCGCTGCCACCCGCGCGCGAATTTCCGACCGCGTGTTAAGCACTGCTGTATCTCGTCTGAATGGTGATCTCAATTTTGCGTAGGAGTCGAATTTGGGCACAACACCGGCTCGGGAACTTTTATACCCGTGGTCCACACGAGAAAATGACGCGGAAATGACGCGATGAGGAAGCGGAACAGTCGCCGGCGTCTGTTTTGCGGGCATACCACCGATGAACAGCAGGTTGGCCAATTTTGCGCATTTTCCATCGCGGGCAACCACGGACAAAAAAAAAACGCAAATTTTTACCCGCGATACAGACGCAAACGGCTGTGTGACCGGGCCCTAACATTGATATCAATAAAATGCTGCCAAATTGAGGGGACGAAAACAGATACGTTTATTCAGCTTGGTTCTGTTTTAAATGCAGGACACTTGCAAAGGAAATTGCATAAGATGCAAGGGTGGTTCTTTATTTTTACTGTTATCGATCACTGTTGTCTGTAATTTGGACTAATATTCACGGTTTACATCGTTGACACTATTACCCAATAACTATTTTTTCACTATTTTCAATTATTTATTGGGGAGTTTCCATTAGTTTTTGTAAAAGAATAAAAACAAAATCCCACCACGAACAAACCAAAAGACTGACAGGCAAAAGAACAGTTCATCAGGTGGGGAAAAAAGAGAGAAAAAAAATGCACTTAGGGCCCGGTCACACAGCCTTTCACGGGCGTATCGAGGCTGAATCACGGCCAGAAATTTCTGCCCGTGAAGCAGACGCTGTTGGACGTTTTGAGATTGCGATACAGACAAGATACAGCCGTGCTTTACACGCGGCAAGAAATTTCACACGCGGTTGGCCGCGCGAAAAAGTTTTGAGCTGCTCAAAACTTTGAGCACGTGTTAACCGCGGGCGGCACACGAGGTAATGACGCGGTACGAACGTGCTAGGACGTGCTAGGACGTGCTACGGCCGCGGCCAAGACGTGGTTACGTGCGGGTAGGACGCGAAATTTTAGCGGGTAATCGCGGGTGGAGCACGGTCATAGCACGTTTGTTCTGCGCCTGTATCGCGGTGTTATTACGTGAAATTAGCGTGTTACGCGTGTGACGGTCAAACGCCTTTCTCCGCGTATATACAGCGCGATTTGCCGAGCACACGTCAGTTGTGCTCGAGACGTCAAGGGGTGAACATGGATCCCCGTCACCGTAGTGATCTCGTCTTAATCCATTTTTATTTCTTGACATTTCTTTTCATTTCATAACAAGATAATAAAATAAAAATGAAAAACTATTACAATAATAACATATTGGCTTCTTCTTCGGTGCCATAGCTTGAAATCTTGATCTTCACGGGACTGTGTCTTGAGCGGTTATGATTTCTACAGCCCGGCTCGGCAACTTTTATACCCGTGGTCCACACGCGGAAAGGACGTGGAACTGACGCGATGAGGAAGCGGAACAGTCGCCGGCGTCTGTTTTGCGGTCATACCACGGATAAACAGCGGGTTAGCCAATTTTGCGCATTTTCTACTGCGGGCAACCACAGGCAAAAAAAAAATCGCAAAATTTTACCCGCGATACAGACGCAAACGGCTGTGTGACCGGGCCCTCAACAAGAAGTGTGAAGCTATGCACGCATTACAGATTGTGGTTGTAGATGAAAACTTCCCAAAGTCATGCCATCGTTTATTAGTCCCATTCCATGCCATTCAACTTTCCCCAACATTTTTTTCAATAAGGATTGCATGGATCAGTAGCGTTTTCCACATCTTTATGGCCGGGCTATCCGGGAGCTTCCACAGTCTCAAAATTTCCACACACAGGTCATGAATCCAGTCTTTTGAATTTTGAAAGAAGATGAGTCCAAGTTCCAGTCTCCAGGAAGACACAGTCCAGGTAATTTTGGGACAATACCTTTCAACCATTTTTCCATAGAGTCAATAATAAGTTCCCATACGTGTGCTATTTGAGAACATTCCCACAAAGCATGAATCAATGTACCTTTCTCATTGCTACATTTCCAACAAAAATCATCTTTGAGCAGTCTCATTCTGAAACGTTTTTATGGTGTAAAATGATATCTATCGATTATTTTATTTTAGATACATTTAGTTATAGCTTCTTTTACATAGTCCTCTGACCTGGAAAGAATCCCCTCCCATTTATTTTTCAAATCAAAGTGGCATGATAGGTCCTTTTCCCAGGCCCGTTTGAGGTTATCACATGCATTCTCATTTTTCCAGGGGCAAATCTCCAACCATCTGGATGCTTTACGGTATATTTTATTTAAATAAAAACCCAGGAGATTTAATAAAAAGAAAGGGCTCAGGGGTGTACTGTTTTACCAGACTTCGACTTATGCTTCTTGAGGGTTGTGTTACAGTCCTCTCCTGTTCTCCTTGCAAGTTCAAAATTCATCGCTGTATTCTCTCCTCGTTTTGAATGTCTACTACACTTCAAACTAAGAGGAGGCTCGAGACCCACTTCTTGTCAAGAATTTCAATAATTTCTAGCATTTTACTGTTACATACTTTATTTTTCCCTTCAATTTTTATTATTTCTGTTCTCAAGGTTTTTTATTTCCATTTTTTAATTTTTGTTATTTCCTTGTTTCCTCATGGGGGTGGTTATGGAGGTTGGTCAAGTGTGGTTCAATGGCTGTAAATTTTGAGGCCATCTGATGCCATCCCTATCAATGTGGATAATGCTGCCTCAGATCCTTTTCCTCACATGGTTAGTGTGTGCCTTGCTATAATCGTATTTTACTTATTTTGCTATTTATTTTGCTTTTATGGCATTTTAACCTTTGTGTGTGTAGGTGTGCGGATAAAATACAGGATTTTATTGTTTAGTTGTGTTACTGTACACTTAACATTTTTTTAAGTGGCAATGTGTAGCCTGAAAAGTGCTTTACAAATACATTTGATTTGGTATGTAAAAAAAATAATAATTTAATTTAATTGACCTTCATGGTAAGTACATAGAATTTACTCAGGTTTTGTTCCAGTGTTCATCAGTGTGGATTTTCCTCTTCAAAAACAATAAAACAATAATTATGAAGGGTTAAAAAAAATTAAAGTGGTCTATATTTGACAGTACTTTTCATTTTCATTCACAAGAATTCAACAGGTTACCATTTTCATGAAACATTAAACAACAGAACCTCAGAGTTCTACAAGAAATGAATTATTGGGCAATTGGAAGACAATTTATTTATTTATATATATATATATATATATATATATATATATATATATATATATATATATATATATATATATATATATATATATATGTTCAGATTTTGAATTGAATTGTCGTTTTTGTTCTTGATATCAATGTACCGTGCATTGTGTTCTGCAGCAGACAGAAGATGATATCACGGGGGCAGGTTGTATGTGTGTGTGTCGGGTGGGCGTGACTGCCCGTGTGCCTAACTGTGGCTCTGTATACTTTCAGTCAATACTACTTTCAGCAGAGCAGGCGCACAAGTCAATGTAGCTACCAAAATAATCTACAAAGCTTGGCGACAGCTAGCTTTGCGAGGCTCATTACATTGAAAAGAAATTCATCAATTAAATCGGACTCTGAGGAAAGTCAGAAGAGTGCAAAGAAATGGTGATCAACCAGCGAGTGCTTAGTGGTTAATTTCGGGTTCAGGAAGCGACTGAGGCGGTGTCGGCATCCCTTCATCTATGGATAGGCTACGTAACTACCTTAACAAGCTACCCTGCCGAGGCTGTACCTCACCAAAGCCAGATCCATTCCTCATAAAACAGATGATCGAGAGTTACAACTCGTGGAAAACTGTTACATCTGTGACTCTTGTTTTTTAATCATCACGGCAACCTGGGTCATTTCGAGGATACCCGATACTAGCATGCAGCTAGCCAGTTGCTCTCTTAATTGCTTTATACACTAAAAGGGGAACCCCTCCAATTTTGTTGTACTTTTGCATAAATACCATTCATTCAACTGCAATTCTGTGTTTCTTTGTTTTTATATATAGATCTCTGGTGGTTATTTTGTTAGTCTTATTCTCTCAGCCGGTAAAGTCATCTGGAGAAAAGTTTGACCCTTGTGGGTTTTCATTAAGCGACGTGGCTACTTCATGGGGGTGTCCTGGTACCCATTGATAACAATAATCAAGAGATAACTGTTGTTTGAATAATTCTCAATTTCTCTTTCTACACTGCTAGGTGCTAGCTATTAGCTATTAACGTAGAAGATGCTAAGTCTGGAGACATTGCAAAATACTAGCAGCAAGCTCTGTATAAAACAGGAGTCAGACACCTATGCTTCGCGAGCCGGTTATGGCTCTTTTCGTGACTACATATAACTCTGAGATACATTATCAAACATACATATTTTTGGTGCGTGCCTAGCTGATTATAGCTAGAAGCTCGCAGGGCACATCCCAACTAAAGTTTACAGTCAAGATCTAATGCCAACAGACCCCATTTTAGCTATAAGCTGCTAAGGATTCTTTTATATCGAAGCTCATTAATAAATGTATGTTCACTGTTGAGACACTTTGTGAATGACGAAAAAAAAAACACAGAACAAACTAAACACAAAAACATGCCAACCAAGCTCAGAGAGCAATTTGATTGGATGAGTGGTAGGGGTGGGCGGAGCCAGGCATACACTACCGTCTGCACCAAGGGCAAATACGCCAGTATCCTCAACATTTTGTGACATTTTTTTACAAAACAAATCTTGTTGCACTGTTTTGAAACCACTATTTATGCAAACATGAAGGTAAATGGTTCTCAACGATCTTAAGTAACTGTGGGGTGACAAATTTGAAGCGGTATATTTGTTGATATGGAACACAGGATCTCATTTTTTTAATCTGATCAAATCATCTAACGTCACACAATGAAATAAAATGCGCTCATTTTTTAAATTCTTTTTCTGGGGAGCGGGTCTGGTCATTTTGCTGAATTCTGTGTTGAAATATATGGTATGGCTCTCCCCCCCAAATCGAAATACTTTGCTATCACGCCTCTTCGGTCAAATTGGTTCCCGACTCCTATTATAAAACAATGCAAGCATGGTCAACTAATTATATTTAGCTTGTTTAATTAGCAACTGAACAAATTGCTTTATCTAACTGACGCTTGACGCAAGAGATTGTGAAGGAAAGTCTTATTCACAAGACAACATGCAATCAATTTGACCAAACATTAATCCTGATATCTTTTATGCTTCGAATCTTGTATGTCTTCATGTGGATTGAACACAAACTCGAACAAAAGTCAGATTATATCACTCCTCGGCAAAGTGGAAAGGCTGTTCGGGGAAAACAATAAAAGACAGCACGGTGAGGCAGGGTGCGAGTGTGCCTGTCAGCAGCCATTAGGGCCTCTATTAAAGCCTCAATGAAATCATGGCTTGCCAAAAGCTATCGAACGTCCGCGGGGCCAGTGACTTGCGCTTCCCTTCATTCTTCACCGGCTATGTTTACACGGACAGCAACGGGCCGATAATAACTCAATTAAAAGAAGCCCCGCCAGCCGTACCCTGTCATGTAAACAAGGTTTTTGCCATCACCCAAGTTGGGTCCGCTTTCAAGAGATATTCATAACAGTTTAGTTTAGCCCTGTGTATGGATGGTGGCTTAGTCCAGAACTCTCCGTTGCATTTCTTTTAAAGTCCCTTGGCATGGGCTCTAACATACCTTGTGACCCTAAAAGGATAAGTGGTAGAACACATTTGAATGGGTGACCACATTTGAACAGATATCAGTTTAACTAGTAATGTGCTGTCAGGGGTGTAAGTGCCTCACCTGTTATCATCAGTGTTGGGAATAATAGCATTATTTTTTCAGTATTGGGGCAATCTAACTTGTTACAAATAAATTATTCACTAAACGCCGAAAGAAAATGTGACGAGGGCTGAGTCACAAAAAATATGAGCCCTATATTTGAAAGCACCCAACTCATGCCCTTTGCGTCCATAAGGTCTCTATGATCCGGCTCTTGGAGGTGAAAGAAAGGAGGCGGCTCCCCGCAATCAATCGCTAGTTCCCTTCGAGACGCCTTTTTTCTTTTGTGATTTGAAAATACAGTATGACCTCGGTTATCGTGGTTAATGGGGACCAAAAACACCCGCGATAAGCGAAAGTCCGCAAAGTAGCGGCGCACCTTTAAAAAATTATTTTTTATTTTTTTTATTATTTTATTCTATTATTGTTATTTTTTAGACCTGCGAAGCTCTGAACCCGCGAACGTGGAACGAAGTAGCGATTCCCCTTTAAAAATGCTTAAAATAAAAAATAAAAATATACATATATATATATATATATATATATATATATATATATATATATATATATATATATATATATATATATATATATATATATATATATCTCATCTCATTAGCTGCACCGCTCATCCTCAGTAGGGTCGCGGGTGTGCTGGAGCCCATCCCAGCTATCTCCGGGCAGTGGGCAGGGGACACCCTGAACTGGTTGCCAGCCGGTCGCAGGGCACACGGGGACAGACAACTCACTCGCTCAGTCACACCTAGGGACAATTTGGACCGGGCAATCCACCTGAAATGCATGTCTCTGGACTGTGGGAGGAAACCGGAGTGCCCGGAAACCCACGCAAGCACGGGGATAACATACAAACTCCGCACAGTAAGGCTGGTAGCTGGATTTGAACCCACGCAGGAGGTTCCCACAACCTCAGAACTGTGCCGCACACGCGCTAACCACTGCGCCGCCATGTTGCCTATACAGGGAGTGCAGAATTATTAGGCAAGTTTTATTTTTGAGGATTAATCTTATTATTGAACAACAACCATGTTCTTAATGAACCCAAAAGTCTCATTAATATCAAAGCTGAATATTTTGGAAGTTGGAGTGGGGCTTTTTTAGTTTTAGCTATTTTAGGAGGATATCTGTGTGCAGGTGACTATTACTGTGCATAATTATTAGGCAACTTAACAAAAAACAAATGTATACCCATTTCAATTATTTATTTTCATCAGGGAAACCAATATAACAGCTCAACATTCACAAATATACATTTCTGACATTCAAAAACAAAACAAAAACAAATCAGTGACCAATATAGCCACCTTTCTTTGCAAGGACACTCAAAAGCCTGCCATACATGGATTCTGTCAGTGCTTTGATCTGTTCACGATCAACATTGCGTGCAGCAGCAACCACAGCCTCCCAGACACTGTTCAGAGAGGTGTACTGTTTTCCCTCCTTGTAAATCTCACATTTGATGAGGGACCACAGGTTCTCTATGGGGTTCAGATCAGGTGAACAAGGAGGCCATGTCATTAGTTTTTCTTCTTTTAGACCCTTTCTTGCCAGCCACGCTGTGGAGTACTTGGATGCGTGTGATGGAGCGTTGTCCTGCATGAAAATCATGTTTTTCTTGAAGGATGCGGACTTCTTCCTGTACCACTGCTTGAAGAAGGTGTCTTCCAGAAACTGGCAGTAGGACTGGGAGTTGAGCTTGAGTCCATCCTCAACCCGAAAAGGCCCCACAAGCTCATCTTTGATGATACCAGCCCATACCAGTACCCCACCTCCACCTTGCTGGCGTCTGAGGCGGACTGGAGCTCTCTGCCCTTTACCGATCTAGCCACAGGCCCATCCATCTGGCCCATCAAGACTCACTCTCATTTCATCAGTCCATAAAACCTTAGAAAAATCCGTCTTGAGATTTTTCTTGGCCCAGTCTTGACGTTTCAGCTTGTGTGTCTTGTTCAGTGGTGGTCGTTTTTCAGCCTTTCTTACCTTGGCCATGTCTCTGAGTATTGCACACCTTGTGCTTTTGGGCACTCCAGTGATGTTGCAGCTCTGAAATATGGCAAAACTGGTGGCAAGTGGCATCTTGGCAGCTGTACGCTTGACTTTTCTCAGTTCACGGGCAGTTATTTTGCGCCTTGGTTTTTCTACACGCTTCTTGCGACCCTGTTGACTATTTTGAATGTAACGCTTGATTGTTCGATGATCACGCTTCAGAAGCTTGGCAATTTTAAGAGTGCTGCATCCCTCTGCAAGATATCTCACTATTTTTGACTTTTCAGAGCCTGTCAAGTCCCTCTTCTGACCCATTTTGCCAAAGGAAAGGAAGTTGCCTAATAATTATGCACACCTGATATAGGGTGTTGATGTCATTAGACCACACCCCTTCTCATTACAGAGATGCACATCACCTGATATGCTTAATTGGTAGTAGGCTTTCGAGCCTATACAGCTTGGAGTAAGACAACATGCATAAAGAGGATGATGTGGTCAAAATACTCATTTGCCTAATAATTCTGCACTCCCTGTATATATATATACAGTATATATATATATATATATATATATATATATATATATATATATATTTTAATCTTATTATTATTTTATTTAGGCCCGCGAAGCTCGTAATCCACGAACATCGAAGCATGAAGTAGCGAGGTCCCACTGTATACATTTTTAGGAGATTCTGTATTGTATACTTTTAAAATTGTATTGCATAAAAAAGGTTTCAAATTCTTTTGTATTATATCTTTTTGGAAATTTATAAATATTGAGTATATTTCCTCTATATATTATATATTTCAGTGTTTTTCAGTGTTAGATTGTATATATAGAAATGTAAAATTTATGATTTTTTGTTCTTTATTTACTCTTTTTCTTTTTGTTATTGTAATATTTCTTTTGTTTCTTATTCTTCCCCATTTTTTGACTTTTATTTTTTCATTTTCCCCCTTTTTGAAGTTATTTTGTGCATAACGTTACATAATAATTGGTAATGTATAAATTAAAGCAACAAAAACAACCTAAAGAGCCGTTTGGGACCCAAACGAGTCGCATCTTTTTAGTGAACCGAGCCGAAAAACCTGGAAGTGAAATCCGTCCGGTCAAAGACGTCACCGTGGCTTTTCGTAATGGCTCAGAAAATTTCAAATTCCTTGACATCCATCAACTTATTTTTAAAATAACTGAAAAAGTTACTGTCCCTGGCAAGTAGTTACTTTTACAAAATATATTTTCGGATACTAACTCAGTTACTTTTTGGAGGAAGTAATGTGTAACAATAGCTAATTACTTTTTTAAAATTATATGCCCAACATTGGTCTTCATAGAAATATGGAATTGAAAATATATGAAATTAAGCATTGTGTATTTTTCAGTATTTTTACATGTTTTTCTATTCTAGCAATTATTCATTTGGAATCTTAAAGGTGAAAGGTGCTGTTTTCACCTACTAGTACACTGGTCAGGATCTATGGCTTGTGAGCTTATACAGACACTCCCCTACTTACAACCATTCGACTAACGCTAAATGGTGGATACGAACATATTTTTCTGGATGTCTAAAAATATCCGGACGTTGCTGCAAGTTAGATTTTGTATTGTGTGCACCGTTTTCTGAGAACAGGACAGTACTGTAGTGCTTCTTTCTGTCGCTACCGGCGTGTGGTGGCGCTGTGAGAGAACACCCAGCATCCACCCCGAAGAAGAAATCCGCTTCCTCTTCCTAGTTCGCGTGTAAACATTCTATACTGTATCTCCAGAGCGCTAAGAACTTTGACAATTTTATTGTTTAATATCTTGTGCATTCATTCAATATAGTTGTTGGAAAGTGTAAAGAAGAGGTGAGCCGTTTCACTTGAAATTAAAGTGGAATATGGAAGCTTAATCAGGTTGAAAAATTAGTTGGATCGCTATTTTTAGACACTTTTTACCACGGAGGAGGAAGTAGCCTAACTCTTGAAGCTCATCTTCCAAAAGTAGATTAAACTTAACTTTATTTATCTTTATGAAGCTTATTATTTTATAAAGTGTTTATTTTTTTGGTACAAAATAATACAGGTTACTTATACAAACCTTAAACATACAAAATATAGCACTGAAGCAACTTACGAACAAATTCAACTTATGAACGACTGGGATCGTAAGGAGGGCAGCCTCCGTATAAAACCTTTGAAGAGTACATCCGGCTTGGAGATAAAATAGAATAAGCGCAATCATCAACTGATTTATTGTATAAGAAGCCAATATGAGCATGTGCAAAGCTGAGATATTACTAAATATATGTAAGGTTTGCTTCAGCATATAAAGGCCACGGTCTTAAATACATTTTACGCTCAAGGTGTCACAACAACGGACACCGTTTTGGTTGTACATCGCTAAATAATTTTTTACATGGAAGCTCATTAAACAATGTATGTTCACCGTTGAAGCAATTTATCATGAAAACCCCCATAACAAAATGTAAACACCCAACAACTCCAGCAAAGCACCCAGAGAAATTTGATTAGGTGAGCGGTAGGAATGGGCCCTGACCCCAGCACTTGTAGGTCGGATTGTGTGAGAAACATTGTCCACGGCAGTATGAACAAAACCATTAAATTGTTTACTAGGAGGTATATATATATATCCCTCTCTGTAACTCATGCTGGGATTCAAAGGGATTTAAGAATGGACCACAAAGACAAATGTATTTAATAGCAAACCTTCAATTTTGCTGCATATAGTTCTTGTTTACCCCATCATCCCCCTTGGCACATTTTTTTTCTACTTAGACTTACATTCACCTTGAGACTACACATTTGTTTTAATCTGTTATTTACAGATTTACCTTTGTGTTGATATGCAGGCAGCAGTCTTCCGCCTTGGCTGAGGTCTGCGCTCTTCTGAGAGCCTTTATAGTTTGAGCTTGGTTTATTTGAGTGCGCGTTGTTTTAATGAACACTTTCCCTTTTAAATGTTTAATGTGTGAATACAAAGATTTTTAAGTGCATGTCTACTGTAAGCTTTTGTGTTGAGGTGCATACCACAATATTCCTCATTGGCGAATACAGTATTTATACTAGCTACACAAAGTGATGTAACAATGTCAGTATCATTCTAAATTGAATGCAATTGAATATGGGTTAAGTATATCATATAGTGGAGTGATACGCAACCTTTTCTGGTTTAATGTCTGACTACAGTAATCCCTCGGTTATCGCGGTTAATGGGGACCAAAACCACCCGCGAAAAGTGAAAATCCGCGAAGTAGCCGCCCCTTCAAAAATGCTTTAAAAAAAAGATTTTTAATTTTTTTAATTTTATTTTATTATTACTATTTTTTAGACCTGCGAAGCTCTGAACCCGTGAATGTGTAACCACGACGTAGTGACGCCCCTTCAAAAATATTTAAAAAAAAAAAGATTTTTTTTTTAATTATTATTTTATTTTATTATTACTGTTTTTTAGACCTCCGAAGCTCTGAACCCGCGAACGTGGAACCACGAAGTACCGACGCCCCTTCAAAAATGCTTTAAAAAAAAAAATGTATATATAGATTTTTTTTATTATTTTATTAGTATTATTTTTTAGACCCGCGAAGCTCTGAACCCACGAACGTGGAACCGTGAAGTAGCGAGGTCCCACTGTATATTCCCATGCCCCGGCCCAATAATAACAAATGTAATAATGAAAAAGCCCAAATCCACCATGTTATTAGTAGACCTCTAAAGATCTCAATGACATGGGAAAAGACATTGGGTTGAACTCTTTTCTACAATACTCCTTGCAATGTTATACACCGTGACACCGTAAATAAAAGTAATGTGATGATGGAAATTAATCCAATGCCTTTTCCTTTGTTACTGTACTTTGGGTTGAAAAAAAATGTGTGTATGCATTAATACACACGGCATAAACAAAAAATACGTCTGTTCGACCCAAGGCCACCAGTCCACGACCCGGAGGTTCCCGACTACTGATATAGCAGAAAACACATCGATATTCAATAAGTGAAATGAAGTTTACAGGATTTACAGAATGTGTGAAAAAGTAGGCGGGCGCATAGATTTTAGTACAGAAAAAATATTTTATAGATCTTCCTTTTGAAGAGGTAACAGCCTCTAAACAAATTGCTCTGTGTGCTTGGTTGGAATCTTTGGGTGTTTACAGTACTTTCTGTGGGTTTTTTATCATAAAGTGACTCAACAGTGAACTTACATTATTTAATGAGCCTCCATATTATAATGAGAATTGTCTTTATTGTCATTAATATCAACATTGTGAAACATTGTATGCAACAAGATTAGACATGGCACTCCAGGGTAAACCATGTAATATCAAGACTTGGAAGACAAAAAAAGATAAAGGTTTATCAGAATGAATAGGCAAAAAAACAACAACAACAACATCATCATAGTCATTAAAATTGGCCTAAGTGAGAATGGATGAGGAGAAACTGTTGAAAAGGATCTACAGAGCAGAAGTAAATGGAAGGAGACAAAGAGGTGTTATGATTGCACCGCAGGAAAGAGGTCTAAATATAATGGAAGCTCGAGCTCTTGTTGGTGATAGGAATGAGTGGAGAGGTGTTGTGAAAGGATAGTAGGATGTTTGGACGTGTTCTAAGGGATGGGCAGGGCACCGTATGATGCGGCAGGGGTAAACCAGTGAAAGCTGTCGGGCCCTACCGTTGAACAGAAGAGTGTGTTGTGTCACCCCGACCTGAGTTACATGGCTGCTGTCTTGTGTCCCATTTCATCTGGAGAGACGAAAGCATGACGAGGTGCCTAACTCGTTTGGGTGTTTGGGAATTTGGGTTGGCCATGCTCCAAAATTTTTGTGTGTGTTTTTTGCTACTTTTCCCCCTTTTTTTAGTTTTCTTTGTTTTTGTATGTGTTTGTCTCTCGAGGGGTATGACTAGGGTAGATAGATAGATCAATAGAATAATAATAAAAACCTAACGAAGAGGAAAAGTGCGTTGTCACAATAATGAATAAATGTAATATAAAGGATTCTTAAGCAATGTACTGGCAAAATTGGGTATGTTGGTGTGACACCTTGACTTTAAACTGTAGTAAAAACGGTGCCTTTAGTAAACTGGACTGAACAACTTGTATTATCAGCGTTGTTTGTTTCGACTATGCACGCACTATACTCGACCGTGAGCTTATCAGAATTGGTATGCTACTGAGAACATTTGCATAAGAAGCATTTTATCTCTGATTCATACGTTCTCGTGAAAAGAGCCATATCTGGCTCGCTAGCCATAGGCCCCGGACCCCATTCAAGTTACTACACACCAGTTGTACATTCCTAACTTCTGTGAAGCAGCATTGGTTCAGGTCCATCTCACTGATGGTTTTAAATGCGAGCCCAAACAACGCTCTCTGGAACGGTTTCAACATGCTCTGGCAATATTCAACAGGGTTAACGGTATCGAAAATTAACAGATGGAAGAGAGATTGTGAAATATGGTGCTCTTGTCAATAATCTCTCTTGGTTGGGAACAGCAGATTGATTTCCCTGCAGTGATTGTTGTTACTGTCAAGCAAAGTCAGCTAGCATTTCAGAGATGTAAGGAAACTTCACCCGGCAGTCAGACTTGTTTTTGCACGGCCAAGTGTTTAAAATGAGCCATGAGGTGAGAATAGGAGGCTTGCGATTCCTAATGAAATCTAAGGTCACATAAAGTCACATAAAGTCTGGTGTTTATATTGTCCTGATGGTCCGGAATGCAACCAAACTTTGCAGAATTGTATGCTTGTAAATTGAGAGAAAATTCCGTTCAATACTCCAGCATGCTGCTTCGACTTCAAATTAAAATTGGAATGGTAAAATCTATAAATTCCCTTTCCACATAAGCGATATTCTCAACGGTCAAAATTATAAATAATTGACACATACATGACGGATAAGGATGCTAAAGGGAACCACTAGCTATTTGCTGTAAATTTGAAGTTTGTCACTGCATTTAAAGTCATAACTGCAATATTTTTTCAGTATAATCCGTTTTTTTTATTCAATACAACAATATTTTAACCGGATGAATCATTTAGTAGTTATTTATGCATCTCTCGATGATTCATATATTCAGATGTGCTTATTTAAGTCTTGTTTTGTTCACTTGTCACCACAATGTATCCATTCATCTAATTATTTTACAGTCTCTACATTGTTTTAAGTGGTATTAAGGGATGCATTGATCCTATCAAACTAACTGCAGGATTCCCTCTAGACAAAGGACTGGTGTGAAGCTTTGGCCTTGGGAATTTTCCACTGACTTAGGTTTCGTTTTTGTCATATCCTGCTGAGCTCGAACTTTTTGGTATATAAATTATTGTCAGCCTTTTGTAAAGTGTGCTTGTGAAACCATAATAGCGCAGTTGTGTGCTGACAAGCCCAGGCTATTCCGCTTTTTTATTTTGTTTTTAATCTACATTTTTGTAGTGAAAAACCTTAACAGAACTGCTCAACTTTAGTGCTTGTTCCCACCCATCACATTGCACAACACAGATGTTAAATGACAACGTGTAGAGGAAGAAAAACGTCCTGCCTCTATAGCCTTATTATTATCATTTTACTTTCCTAGAGCGCCTTCTCATTAGCACCAACTTTTTCTACAGGTGTTTTGTCTCTGCGTTGCTATTTTTGCCACGTATACTGTTCTATTGATTACTCATTGCATTCCTTCCTTACAGAGTGTAGTGTTAGCTTTCCCCGTATGTCACGTTGTTGATTGTTGTTGTTATCAGAAATGAGCATCGTAGCTATAAACAAATGTTTAAAATATAACAGATTAAACGCTAATTTAAATACAAAAATATTATTGAATCAAATTGAAAAAGCCCTATCAGAATTTAACAGATTAACTGTGTCCTGTATTTATATGTGAAGACGTTTTTGTACATGACTGATAAACTAATTCTGTTCTCAATATTAACCCCCTGCAAAAGAGATGATATCATTTCTTTTAAAGTGTCATACTGCACTGTAATTTGACTATTATGAACTGTTTACATCATTGTTGGCCAATCATGTTGTTTGATTTTCCATTGGTTTAAGGGAGGAACTTCTTTTCGTAACCTAGGCGATTTAATATTAAGAAAGGGCCTAGGGGTGGGCATTTAGAACAGGTTGAAATCTCTTATCTGAGGTTTGGCTTTCCTCCCCGTTTTCCCTGCGAATTAAAAATCCATTCATGTCTTCTCTCTTTATTTTATGGATCTACTACTCTTTAAACTTACAATAAAGCTGCAGTGTGTAATATTAGGCCTGAACTAACAAAAAGTGCAATAACTGGATAGGAAGGAGGCAGCAAGCCAGCAAGCGAGAAGAACTGGCCACAACTCGGAGTGGCTTACAAGAGAAGCTAGAAATAGCTAGAAATAGCAAAGCAGTCAGAGACAGATATTGTAAACATGAAATGTAAGTCTATCATAAGTTATAGAATATAAGTATTTTAAAGCCTAGATTTAAACAAGTCCAATGAGGTTGCAGATTGAATCTTAGGGGGCAGAGCATTTCACAGAACCGGGGCCTAAATGGAAAACGCTCTCAAACCAGCGGATCTCTTTTTTGTTTCTTGGGATCACTAGTAGACAAGCATTTACTGTATTTGCTTATAGGATAATAATTTTATCTATTCATCTTTTTTTTCAATGTATGGGGAAGTGAGTGCAGTCAGGAGAGGTACATGTCATCACAGAGATATACACTTAAATTATATAAATGGTTATATTTAATCAGTTCACAGTTTTTCTCATTTAACCTTATAATATTTTTAGATTTTCTTTTTTTTCAAACGTTGAATTTTCACATTTTATAATGAATATCATTAATACAATCAATACAATTATCATGGAACATATTACTGTGCAGAGCGTCTGCAGATACAGGATGAGGCACACGATTTTCTTGCCTCATGACAGAGGGCCGTAGTGAGACCAAGGATTCTGTTAAGTTAGTGATAGTGTTAGCAATCTAACAGCAAGTTAAGCCGCTCAGTATTATTTTTCTCGCGGTGGACATTTTTTCACAATGGATGATTAACTATCTATTGATGCTTTTATTCAACAGGTGTCACGAGACGTGGTGGCGTGGAAGGTGACCGGACCAGAACGGAGGCAGGAGGCATGAAGGGAGAACTCAAATGCGTTGACGATCCATAGGTTTTATTTAATAAAATAAAAGTCGCCCAATACTCCGGGGCAAAACAGAACAATACAGAGTTCCTCCGGCACGAACTCAACAGGACAAGGCATAACAGACTAAAACAGGACAAGGCATAACAGAACGGGATTGTGAATAATGAGTAATGAACCAGCACCCGCCAAACCCAAAATCCAGCCTTAAATAGCAGAACAGCAATCAGCTGATCTGCTTCAGCTTGAGTTCGGGGGCGTGGCATACTGGTCGTCATGGCGACCGTGACAACAGGAGTAGTGCATATATTTTGTTTATGAGTTAAGATTAGACGATCAAGAGAAACCAAAAATAAAAAACAACTAAAAATAAACAAAATTTCACCATCCCTGATCTAAACCCGTCATGTAGTCAAGGATTAACTCAAAAACCTTAGTAAGAGGAAAATAAGAAACCTTGAGCATTTACACGGCTATCCATCTCAGCTGGTTGCTCGATGCATAAGTTAACATGCTTCATGTCCAGGTGCTGGTCAGCTGACCCGTCTCGATATGTCCTTCTCCCTCTCATTATACCACCAACCAGGCATCCAGAAAGCACAGGAAAAACAATTGTATGATGTCAGCATCAATCATGAGCTATGGAATAGAATTGTGTCTTGAGTCTAAATTAAAAAAAAATCCACAGAGGTTGCCGATCTACGGAGGCAGATCATTCCATACCACTGGGGCCCGGAGGAGAATGCTCTCAAGCCCGCAGATTTTTTCTTGGCTCTTGGAGTCTACAATAGATCAGCATTTTCTGAGTGGAGGCTCTGTGCAGGAACATAGGGGGAAATCAATTCAGAAATATAAGAGGGGGCAAGTCCATGCAAACATGTTTATGTTAGAAATAGAAACTTCACAACAACTGTACATGGACCTTTTCCAGATAAAGGCGCGCACATCTTTCCATAGTCATGATTTAACAGGCTGTCACAATCCTGCACTCGGGTTTAGTTTACCCTCTTTCTCTCTCACTCCTTCTCACTTGGTCACTCAGTTCCTGGCTATAATTTCCAACCACACCTTGTGTCACTTGTTCTAATTACCCTCCAATCACACTTTTCCCTCTACACTATTAAAACACTTAGTCTCCTTGGCTTGTTGAAAGTTTGTTGCCTCTTTTGTTATGTTCGAAAACGTATTCTCACATACTCTGCCCATTTAGATGATGTACCCCTCGCTTGGCCTTCTGGATCACAACTGCTGCCTCTGGTGTTCTGGATACTGTTGCCTCGATACCTGACTCCCTATGTACTCGACCCTGCCTGAAATAAAGACCACTGTATTAATTTGTGTTTTTGCATTGTGCTTCTGAACCACCCAAAGATGCGCTCTGGCATGAGCAATATAATGAAGCTGGTGGTTTGTGGCAGCTTTGCAGAAGTTCATCACACTTGTCACAAGTGTCCAAGTTTGACGGACCCACTGTGAATTGCTGTCTTCTCATGCCACCTCTTATCTTCCCCCATCAACTCGCAGCATACACACCATGGCAGTCCACCGGGTCACCTCTGTTCTCTGCCCACCGGAAAAAGAAAGATGACATGTGTTTGATGGTGCTGCCCACCTTCTCCTCCCCTGCAGCACTAGCCGACATGGCTGGAGTGCAGGACGAGCGTAGGTGGGCACGGACACGTTTATAACGCTCAGTGGCTTCAGAAGACTTCTTTCGCGTAGTCACCGATGTTGTCGTCGTTTTGTTTTTCTTGCTTGTCTTCTTTGTTTGTCGCTCCTAATTAGCTGAGCGGACGGCGGGTTTGGAACGTGGGGCCCTGCAAGCCACAGCGGCTAATCAAGACTTGCAAAGACATGAAGAGCAGAGTGACGTTGACCTGAAAACGTCAACTGGTGTTGCCTTTCTTATTGTTCACTGATGCTCTAGATCATGCTCTGAGCTCCCTGCGTATTTGCTCCAGAATTTTTGGGGGGGCGGTGGGGGTGAATTGTGGGGTTTATCTCTGATGGTGATGAGTTTAAAAAAAAAAAAGAAAATAATTTTTGTTGAAAAGACAGAATGTTCGCCAATCATGCGATTGCTGTTTCTAGCAATATGGCTCACTCAGAAAAGGCTGCAGTCAATGTGCTGCCAGCTGCATTTTGTCTGGGCAGTGATGGGCGTGTTACTGAACAAATGAAAAAAGAAGTAATTAGTTATAGTTACTTGTTACCTCATTTAAAAAGCCATTGTGTTACATCCCATATTAACGAACCCCAAAAATAGCAATTTACTCTAAAAGTACATTAACGCCAACCCCCTAAAACTACTTCAAATGTGTTCACCAACATAGTTGTAAATGGGGCTTAGCTGTGAGTATGAGGTAGGAAGAATATAAAAATATCAGTTGGGAAAAAATATGCACACTGGTACTCTTTGCTTGAGAAGGCGGCCCTGTAACAGTATTCAGTTGTATTTTGTAGTGTCACACTATGACACTATGAAAACAATGAAGGAACAGTTAAACAGCAACAGACATTAAAAATTATTGATTTACTTTTAAAAAGTAGCTGAGTAACGCACCCTGTCGTAACAAATGTCAATTTACAAAAAGTCATTAACGACACGTTAAAGTACTTGTTACAGAGAAAAGTAATTCTGTTTCAGAAATGCATCCATTTGTAACAGCCGACAGTAAGATTCAGTCTTTTGGCTGCTAAGGCGTTTGTCATTCTGAGGGACAGCTGCCAGTCAAACTTAGCTATCGTGATTGATGGTGGGAATGGAATCGGCTCAAGTGTATTTGCATCCATGATCTGATCCTTCATACTGTATGCTTAAACCAAAGAATATCCCCATCTCTAGTTTATATATAAATATGTTTTTCCTTTTTTTGACCCTTTTGCCCTCCAAAAAGAAACAACGTAAATTAAAATACTCACAGGTCACACAATTATGATTCGTGATTTTGTATATTTTCTGAAATACATTGTACACACTTTTTCATTAAACCCAAACAGCAAACCTGACAGTCCAAAGCATCAAAAGGTACTCGTGGTCAGGTGGGCAGGTAAGGGTTCAGTACACTGGAATAACAAGAGGCTGAAACCAGAGTGCTTGGGGTATGAAATGAAAGCCAGCAAACTAGCACAGAGCCAAGGAGACAGGGTGTTTAAATAGTGCCAAGGGAGTTTTGTGATAGGATGGAAATCAAGACAAGTGACCAAAGCATAGGAGAAAAATGAAACCAGAAGTGATTGAACACACCATACCAGGAATTACCTTTACATGCACAAATATAGATAAACAGTTTTCCCGTGTTATGATGGATTATTCTTCAACGGTACCCAAAACCAGTTTTTTTTTATGCTTAAAAAAGGTTTCCTCTTTGACGCGTAAACTCGCTTTGTAATTTTCTGTGGGGGAAGTTAACATTGTCCTCTTTTGCTGTAGCAACGCGTTTTTCAAAAATGTATCACCTTCTCAAAAATATTTTTTTTAACACATACGAGTACAATTTTGGTGTTGTTGTCCTGTTTATGCTTTTTGGCCTTATGTTACCTTTTCTCCAGAATTCCTAAAAACGTGTTTAACATTTGTGCTTATAAATTCGTTTTCAAAACATCTTGGCAGTTACTTTTCATGAAATAGGGTACACCTTTTGGTTAGGGCAAGGTTCGGTACAACGGAAGTCAGCAGAGCAAAAAACTTCCTCGATGCAGTCGAGGTAGCAAACCTCCAGGACTTTATTAGAAGCTATTCGTGATCCAGATGGGAATGCAAGGATTTGGTACACTGGAATAACAAGAGGCTGAGACAAAAGTGCTTGGGGTGTCAAATGAAAGTCAACAAACTAGCACAGAGCCAAGAAGTCATAGTGTTTAAATAGTGCCGAGGGAGAGTCATAATACGATGGAAATCCAAAGCAGAGGACAAAAATGAACCCAGAAGTAATTGAACTAATATGATTGAGAGAAACAGGAAAAGGAAAGAGATAGATACATTTAGTTAGTGAGAAATTGTGAGAGAGAGCAAGAGGGAGAGAAAGATAAAGTGAAAGAGAGAAAACCTATGTGGAAAAGATAAGGATTGTGACAGAGACAGATGGAGGAGGCTCTCCACCAGAATCTCCAGGATAATGGTGTTGAACCCCAAGCTAAAGTCAAGGAAGATTAAGCTGACATAGCTCAAACCATGCTCCAGGTGGTTCGGCGGTGTTTATGATGTCATCAGTAGATAGGTTTGCCCTGAGGGTAAACTGGGGAGGATTCAGTGTGAGTGGCAGGGAGTCTTTGATGAGCAGGAACCTCTCAAAGCACTTCATGATCACACGCAACAGGCCTGTAGTCATTGAGAATGACCACTGGTGACTTCTTGGGCATGTGGATGATCGTGGTTATATAAGCGTTATCATATAATAATGCATTACATAACACGAGATTATTTGAGTTTTATAATTTTTATTATGGATGTAGAAATCAATGGGCTATTATACTAAGAATGTTGCATTCAGTAGAAGCATGTTTAAGAAACAAAAGGACGTTCTTAATCATATCTGTAGTTGCAGTGGAAAAGAAAATGTATTATTTCAAACCGAGTGCTCCTAATGCATTGACTATCAAATCAGGTCAAAATTATTATGTGTTTTCTTTTTCCAAATCATGTGCAATGAATACATTTGCTAATTAGACTGTGCGGCAATTTATTTCAATAATGTGCTTAATTAATGTGCTTTCCAGTCTGGCATACACGGGTTTGCATGTCTATGCTCCCTTATGAGTTTAAGACATTCTATTCGGCTCATGTATGTTCACCAGCAGCGGTACCTGAGCAATTAATTCAGCAAGCTTCAAAGAGGGTTAAAACAACAAAAACTAAAATAACATCTCTCTTGGCATGTGTCTTAATTAACTTCAATTTATTAACTACCTCATTGGGGTGGTGGTTGAATCAAATAGTTACAACTATTGTAGTAAAGTTATGTTTGTTTTAATCGCATTTTCATATGCTTTACGTGCCATTGTGGTGCAGGAAGAAATGGGTGCAATCATTTACTGTACCTTGTGTGAAAACATGTATAAAGGCACTGCAGACATCCGTAGCTGCAAGATGGCCGACAATGATGTCGGGTCCCTCGAGGTAAGGCTCATGATATTTCAAATGAAAAAAATTGTCTTCACTTACAAGTATTTTAAGAAATGCTCGTTGATTTATTCTCCGCATTTGGCTCCACGAATGATACCGTGACAGACAGTTCATGCATTTTTCTTGATATTTCAATCAATATTCATTTGATTTGAATTTAAATTTGATTTTTATTTTCCAACTGGAGGACTTTAAGGAGGCAATGCCTCCTAATGGGACAAAAACCTTGATTAAAACAAAAAACATTGATTTGAATAATAGATAAAAATACATGAACCAATGTTAATTTTTATAAATATTCATGGGCAGAGAAATTTGTATTTGTAATGAATACCTAGTAGCCATGTTTGTCTGTCATCTTGCTGCCAAGCTGTGGTCATTTGGCACTGGTTTTCGTTCCCATTCAACAATTGAGGGGCATCACCGCAGTGCAATGGTTCACGTGTGTGCGGCAGAGTTCTGTGGTCATGAGATCGAACCTTCCTGTGTGGTGTTTGCATCTTTTCCCCGCGCTTGCGTGGGTTTCCCCCAAGCACTCCGGTTTCCTCCCATATTCCCAAAAACCTGCATGTCAGGTTAATTGGCCGGTCCCAGGTTGTCCCTTGGTTTGAACGAGCGAGTAAACCGGCGTTCCCTACCCACTGCCCGAAAGATAGCTGGGATGGGCTCCAGCACCCCCACAACCCTACTGAGGATAAGCGGTGCAGATAATGGACGAATGGATAGACAATTCATTGCCATTTAGTGGTCAAATAGCGTAAATTCCGGACTATAGAGCACACCTGATTATAAGCCGCACCCACCACATTTTAAGAGGAAAACCGATTTTGTACATACACAAGCCGCACCTGTATACAGTGCATCCGGAAAGTATTCACAGCGCTTCACTTTTTCCACATTTTGTTATGTTACAGCCTCATTCCAAATTGTATTAATTTAATCTCTTATCTCAAAATTCTACACAAAATACTCCATTATGACAATGTGAAAAAGTTTTTTTTTAACTTTTTTTGAATTTATTAAAAATAGAAAACTAAGAAATCACATTTACATAAGTATTCACAGCCTTTGCCATGAAGCTCAAAATTGAGCTTAGGTGTATCTTTTTTCCACTGATCATCCTTGAGATCTTTCGACAGCTTAATTGGAGTCCACCTGCAGTAAATTCAGTTGATTGGACATGATTTGGAAAGGCACACACCTGTCTATATAAGGTCCCACAGTTGAGTGTGCATGTCAGAGCACAAACACCAAGCATGAAGTCAAAAGAACTGTCTGTAGACCTGCGAGACAGGATTGTCTTGAGGCACAAATCTGGGGAAGGATACAGAAAAATTTCTGCTGCTTTGAAGGTCCCAATGAGCACAGTGGCCTCCATTATTCGTAAATGAAAGACATTTGGAACCACCAGGATTCTTCCTAAAGCTGGCCGGCCTTCTAAACTGAGCGATCGGGGAAGAAGGGCCTTAGTCAGGGAGGTGACCAAGAACCCGATGGTCAGAGCTCCAGCGTTCCTCTGTGGAGAGAGGAGAGCCTTCCAGAAGGACAACCATCTCTGCAGCAATCCACTAATCAGGCCTGTATGGTAGAGTGGCCAGACGAAAGCTACCTCTTAGTAAAAGGAACATGGAAGCTCGTCTGGAATTTGCCAAAAAGCACCTGAATGACTCTCAGACCATGAGAAACAAAATTATCTGGTCTGATGAGACAAAGATTGAACTCTTTGGTGCGAATGCCAGGCGCCATGTTTGGAGGAAACCAGGCACTGCTCATCACCGAGCCAATACCATCCCTACAGTGAAGCATGGTGGTGGCAGCATCATGCTGTGGGGATGTTTTTCAGCAGCAGGAACTGGCAGACTAGTCAGGATAGAAGGAAAAATGAATGCAGCAATATATTGAGATATCCTGGATGAAAACCTGCTCCAGAGCGCTTTTGACCTCAGGCTGGGGCGAAGGTTCATTTTTCAGCAGGACAACGACCCAAAGCACACAGCCAAGATCTCAAAAGATTGGCTTCAGAACCACTCCGTGAATGTCCTGGAGTGGCCCAAACAGAGTCCAGACTTGAATCCGTTCGAACATCTCTGGAGAGATCAGAAAATGGCTGTGCACAAACGTCTCCCTTCCAACCTGATTGAGCTTGAGACTTATTGCAAAGAAGAATGGGCAAAACTGCCTAAAGATAGGTGTGCTAAACTTGTGGGATCATATTCAAAAAGACTTGAGGCTGCATTTGCTGCCTAAGGTAGATCAACAAAGTATTAAGCAAAGGCTGTGAATACTTATGTAAATGTGATTTCTTAGTTTTCTATTTTTAATAAATGCAAATAAAGTAAAAAAAAAACTTTTTCACATTGTTATAATGGAGTATTCTGTGTAGAATTATGAGATAGGAGATTAAATTAATACAATTTGGAATGAGGCTGTAACATAACAAAATGTGGAAAAAGTGAAGCGCTGTGAATACTTTCGGGATGCACTGTATAAGCTGCATGCGCCCACATTTAAACATGTAATACAAAAACAAGATTTACCCAAACCCGATTTCAAGTCCCGCGATTGAAACTAAATGTCCTTCATTAAAGTCCACAGTCCAAAATCACAGCCGGCAAAATGAACACAAAATGATACCGGTACTTAAGGTTTGATGCAGACCTGCAGAGTCTGGGTCCCATTGAAAGTAATCCAAGGAAAAAAAGTGTATATTTCCAAAAGTAAGGGTGGGAAAAATAAATCAGATGAACACATTTACTCACGCAACTCCTTTTTCTTTAACAAACTTTTTACCCCCTCATCTTTCCTTGTCTGTCTTTCACCTTTAGCGGTCCCCACTTAAACTCGGCACCCCGTGTTTGTTCCGCCCCTCACTTTTCGTTCACCCGTGCAAAACATATCAGAATAAGTTCTCATCTCATCTCATTAGCCGTACCGCTTATCCTCATTAGGGTCGCGGAGGGGCTGGAGCCCATCCCAGCCATCTTCGGGCAGTGGGCAGGGGACAACCTGAACTGGTTGCCAGCCAATCGCAGGGCACACAGGGACAGACAACTCATTCGCTCATTCACACCTAGGGACAATTTGGACCGGCCAATTCACCTGAAATGCATGTTTTTGGAATGTGGGAGGAAACCGGAGTGCCCGGAGGAAACACACGCAAGCACGGGGAGAACATACAAACTCCGCACAGAAAGTCTGGAGCTGGATTTGAACCCACGACAGGTTCCCATGACATGAACTGTGCCGCACAAGCGCTAACCACTGCGCCGCCGTGCTGCCCCAGAATAAGTTTCTAAAATAAATACATTACAAAAATATACAGTTGCAAATACATATTATACATGGTCTACACATATTTACAAAGAAAGACGGTACACCGAGAGAGTTTTCAAAGCTCTAATAATAATAATATAGCTTTCATCCCAAACTGTGCCTGTGACAGGGCAGTTGATGGTAGCAACACTCGAGCGCCGCTGGCGGCCGTTAGAAAAATTACATAAATTGGCCGCATCACTGAATAAGCCGCAGGGTTGAAAGTTAGGGAAAAAAGTAGCGGCTTATAGTCCGGACTTTTTCAGTAATACACAATGGACCTTTACAATATACACTGTCCCTTTAAGGGTCTTATTAATTTTCTAAAGTTTTAAAAAAGCAAACAAACAAATGTTTTCCTCAGTATTTATTGTTTATTGTTCTTATTTGTGTTTTTGGTAACGATGAGGGTTTTCATAATTGTGTCTACGGACATTCTTCAATTAATACACAATGTACGTTTTGAAACAGTTGAAAAAAATAAAGATGAGGCGAAAAATAATATTGTGAATCCCTCACAATGTTTTTCGTAAATGTTTTAGTAGAGCTTTAAATGCATTGACGTGAAATGGAAATTTGAATGCTCGATAAACCATTAGAATTTGGTGACCACCTCTTTACATTACTTGATACAATTTTTACTTATGTTATTTTACAATGGTTGGTTGGTTGGATCCCTGAAACACTACAGTCCTAGGGGCACCATTTCCTGTGGTGTGACAGCCTACTGGCACCCACCCATTATTCTTCACGACATCATATTTTTTCAGCCATTATATGTTTCAACCCAGTCTCGAACCAGGTACCTTTCGCTGGTGAGGTAAACGTGCTAACCACTGCACTACGGAAATATTGTCTTTCAATATGTTATTATTTAACAATATGTCTCTCGAAGTTAAACTGGCCACGTTGTCAGTAAGGAGCCGCAAGAAAGGAGAAAGAAAAATCGTAGATAAATGGAAATACAATTTATATGGTAAAATAAGATACAATAATACTAAAAAAACATACATTTCAGATAATAGAACATGGAAGTATCACTTGGAACATTTAGTTTTTCTATTTTACGATATTTTTCCCTCCAAAATTGAACGTGAGTTTTTCTATAAGACGTTTAGGTATTTCTAAATACTTTTCAATTGTACGCCAACCTTTAGCACACCAAAAACGCCAACCACCCATTGATGAGCCGGACCCGAAATCAATTATTTTGGTAGTGTCCCAACTTTTGCACAGCGCACGCATCTCCGCCTTGTGACATTGAAAAATCTCACCATTTGCTGGATCTCATTACTCAAATAACATATTGTGTGTGTGTAATTGTGAGGGCATGTTGCTCTGGTGGAAGATGTCCGTGTATTAGTCATAATGAAGATGCAGAAGAGTTTGCATGCCAGAGCATCTCGGTGTGTGAGCTGACAGTTGAATGTTGCCAACTTTGCTTGTTACTCATTCTTGGGCCCCCGAGCTGTGTGCTGTCGCTACTCAAACCTGTATGGTAATGAACAGGGAAAAGAAAAGATTAACGATAAATAAACTGCGAGTAAATATTTGCTCTGTTAAACAATGTGACATCATGTTAGCTTGCAATTAGCGCAACATTGCTAAACACGTTTAATTTTTAAACCTGCAACACTTACTTTTTCCACTTTTAATGTAATGTGAAGTGTCATCAGTATAACAGCAAGCTAACCAACCGAAGAAGGGCTGTGACAACAGCAGGCATGTTATTGAAGCTTTGATTTCCTTCTCTGGATGGTGAAAACTGCAAAAATACAATACAGTATATTGAGACAATTAGTTTGCGGAAATAAAGCACATACTGTGTTACAAGATACTGTATAGTTGTTTATATGCATTCTATAAACACTTTTAGGAACATAAGACAGTTCCTTGTTAATCCTTCAACATGGATGAGAATGGATTGGATTTGCAACAGTCCTGTCAGCCATTGCATGAGACTACAGTTGACGGGAAACCAGGAATTAGTATTATTTTTATTTATTTATTTTTGTTCAAATAAACACTTAAAATGTAAGTGGAACTTTTGTTAATGAACTTATCCCTGTCTTATCCTTGTTTTATATTTCAAACACAGATAAACAGATATTTAATAAAACAGTTGTTTTAAGGGCAAAGCAAAAAAAGTCAGTTTTGAATATAAAGTCTAAACATAATTAAAAAACAGTTTTGAATGTTATACTGGACTGTCTCAGAAAATTATAATATTGTGATAAAGTTCTTTATTTTCTGTAATGCAATTAAAAAAACAAAAATGTCATACATTCTGGATTCATTACACATCAACTGAACTATTTCAAGCCTTTTATTATTTGAATATTGCTGATTTTGGCTTACAGCTGAAAAAAACTCAAAAATCCTATCTCAAAATTTTAGAATACTTCCTCAGACCAAGTAAAAAAAATACTTTTATAACAGCAAAACTAAATCAAACATTTGAAAATGTCCATTGATGCACTCAGTACTTGGTTGGGAATCCTTTTGCACGGATTACTGCATCAATCCGGCGTGGCATGGAGGCAATCAGCCTGTGGTATTGCTGAGGTGTTATTGATGCCCAGGATGCTTCGATAGCGGCCTTCAGCTCATTTGCATTTGTAGGTCTGGTGTCTTTCATCTTCTTCTTAACTATACCCCACACATTCTCGATGGGGTTCGGGTCAGGGGAATTAGCAGGCCAATCAAGGACAGTGATGCCATGGTCAGTGCACCAGTTACTGGTGGTTTTGGCACAGTGGGCAGGTGCCAGATCATGCTGGAAAATGAAATCCTCATCTCCATAGAGCTTTTCAGCAGATGGAAGCATGTAGTGCTCTAAAATCTCTTGGTACACAGTTGCATTTACTCTGGACTTGATGAAACACAGTGGACCAACACCAGCAGCTGACATGGCTCCCCAAACCATTGCTGACTGTGGGAACTTCACACTGGATTTCAAGCAACTTGGATTTTGCTCTTCTCCAGCCTTTCTCCAGACTCTGGCGCCTTGACTTCCAAACGAAATGCAAAACTTGCTATCGTCTGAAAAGAGGACTTTGGACCACTCTGCAACTGTCCAGTGCTTCTTCTCCATAGCCCAAGTCAGACGCTTCTTCCGTTGTCTTGAGTTCAGAAGTGGCTTGACCATGGGAATACGGCTATTGTAGCCCATTTCCCTGACACGTCTGTGAACTGTGGCTTTTGATACCTGGACTCCAGCTTCAGCCCACTGTCTTTGAAGCTCCCTCAAATTCTGGAAGCGGCTCTTCTTCGCAATTTTGTTAAGGCTGCGGTCATCTCTCTTGGTTGTGCAGCGTTTCCGGCCACATTTTTCCCTTCCAACAGACTTTTTGTGGATATGCTTTGAAACTGCACTCTGTGAACAGCCTGCTCTTTGAGAATTTTCTTTTTGTGTCTTACCCTCCTGATGGAGGGTATCAATGATGGTCCTCTGGACAGCAGTCAGATCAGCAGTGATTTAGTTTACTGAACCAAGCTGAGTGTTTTTAAGGCTCAGAAAACCCTCGCAAGGTGTTTCGAGTTAATTAGATGATTCAGGTGATTAGTTGAATAGCCTACTTGTATACTTTTTCATGATATTCTAATATTTTGAGATAGGATTTTTGAGTTTTCTTAAGCTGTAAGCCAAATTCAGCAATATTAAAATAATAAAAGGCTTGAAATAGTTGATGTGTAATGAATCCAGAATGTATGACATTTTTGTTTTTTTAATTGCATTACAGAAAATAAAGAACTTTATCACAATATTCTAATTTTCTGAGACAGTCCAGTAATGTATGTACTGTATAATCTCACAGCACACCAACAACATTATTATAGTTCTAGTTAAAATTGGGAAGACATTATAGACCACAGGCCAATAGCATGGATATGGTCCTAGCCCTCAAACTTGATCGATATTATCAGTATTTGGATCAATCCACCCACCCTTTTCTCCAGCCTTTTAACAATAGAGCTTTGCTAAGGGATTTTTTTTGATGGTCTTGTTTTTATTAAAAATGATGGTTTGCACTTAGCCTTGATAAAGCCGGCCTATCTTTTCCGAGCCTTTAGGCGCTCTGCAGCCTTGCGAACTGTGCGGCTACAAGCTGCCCTGATCACCAGCCCTGCCTTGAGTGCCTGTGAGTCACGCGCCGAGGATAAAAGGATAGAGATAAACGCCCTTTTCCCATGCACCTAAACTCCCATTCGCTGAATGCATTTAGCTTCCTTTACTGATTGATAATGAGGCGAGCTGCATCAGAATCATTGCTTACCAAACACATGTCTCGCTTTCTCGTTCTTTTGGCACATTACTAGAAAATAGTAATTAGTTACAGTTACTAGTGATTTCATTAAAAAACTAATTATTTTACCCCCCACATTACTGACACCCAAAAGTAACTAGTCAAAAACTTCAGAGTATACTCGCATTGAAGCTTGGACCCTAAAACTGCTTGAAATTGTCACTTAATATAATAAATAGAAGAAAACATGTACAGCAACCTGTGGAAGCAGTGTAGCATTCATATTTCTTGAGAACTTACAGACAAACACTATAAAATTTGACCTATAAGGCGGACCTTATCAATAACTGCACCCAGTACATTTTTAAAGGAAAATACATTTGGATGGGTGATTAGCACGTCTGCGGCACAGTTCTAAGGTCATGGGTTCAAATCCAGCTAAGTCCTTCCTGTGCGAAGTTTGCATTTCTCCCCGTGCTTCCGTGGGTTTCCTCCGGGCACTCTGGTTACCCCCCACATTCCAAAAACATGCATGACAGGTTAATTGGCTGGTCCAAATTTTGCTTAGGTGTAAATGAGCGAGTGAGTTGCCTGTCTCTGTGTGCCCTGCGACTGGCTGGCAACCAGTTCAGGGAGTCCCCTGCCCATTGCCTGAAGACACCTGGGATGGGCTCCAGCACCTTTACAACCCTACTGAAGATAATCTGTGCGGATAGATAGAAGACATTTTGTACATACATAACCCGCATCTGACTATAAGTTGCATGTGCACTCACTGAAACAAGAGGTATTTACAAAGTCAGACAGTTTTAATAATATGCGGTACCTTAATCACCTTAACGTTTGATAAACAAATACATGTCTGTACAATGTCTCCAGTCACTGAAATACGTCATGCCACATATCACTGGAAAGCTCAAATGCTTGCGCTTCAAGATGTGCCAACTATTTCAAAATCATCAGAAAACAGAAAAATCAGTCTGAGACAAGATACCCGAAAACTATAAAGCCGATGGAACTCACAGGTCGTCTTCAACCTCTCTGAACGCCCGCGAAAATGGCTTTATTACATCAAGGACAATCCATAGAAACCAATCGTGTGAAATATTTAAACACACGATATTGTTGACAGATGAATAGGGATATGCCTTAAACATTTCTGCTTTGTCGGACGTTGCTTCTTGTAATCCGTTCATTTCACCACATTATTTCCGTTTACAAATAAACATACTCGTGAAATTATTCCAAGTATGGTAGTAAGCCCTCCTACTTACATTGAGACCTTTTCCATTCAGTGTCTTGTTCCATTGAAAATTCAACAATGGAATTGGACCCTGAGGAAAGTCAAAAAAAGGGCATAGACATGGTGATCACCAGCGGGGGCTCCGTAGATGATTAGCAGATTCGGGAATCGACAGGGGCGGTATCGGGAGAGAAGACAATTGCAGTGCTGCAGGTTCGGCCTACTACAACTAGGCTACGTACAACTCTAACTAGCCACCCCTGCCGAGCCTGTGTCTAACCAATGCCCGATCCAATACTCACGAAACGGATGGCCTGGAGCTACAACTCATGCTACATTTGGGACTGTTTTATTTTAATCATTGCAGGGACCAGGCTCAATTCAAAGATACCAGATGCAGTTACACAGTCACTCTCTAAATCGCTTTCTTGCACTGAAAGGAGAAGTTACTTTTGTTGTACTTTTGTAAGATTATATTGGGGACCATTCATTCAATTGGCATTATGTGTTCTGTGTGTTTATTTTTAGATATATGGTTGTGATTGTGATACAGTCATATACTCTCAGTGGGTAAGCACGTCATCTTGAGGTAAGTTTGATACTTAGGGACTTTTATGAAGGGGGAACTGCTACTTCGCGGATGTTTACATTTTGTAAGGGGTTGTGGCCCCGATTGAATTGGATACCCGGGATTACTGTATGACAAAATACTACTTTTGGGTGTTTAACAATGAGTGCGGAAAAAAACGGCAATTGAGTTCCAGGAACGAGTTCCTTTCTAACATGTTAGTTCCAACACTGCCTGCTCACATCTCACCCTGCATCCCCCAACTTCACCTCAGTTCTGTTGAATCATCTGAGTAAGTGGAGCACATGGTCACCCACTAACCCCCGGGTGCTGCGAGAGCCCAGTTCTAGTCCCAAATGCCCGAGGAGCGCAAAGAGACTTTACAAAGATCATTCCCACTGCCTCATCCCTTCCTTTGCCACCCACAGCCCCAAGATATCATGCCAGTATGGGGGGGGCCTGTCCGAGGCTGTTTGCTTTTAATTGAGTTGCTCACTCAGCCGCTCGCCCTGCAGGGACAACTCTGTGTCACTTCCCATGATTAACCTACATTTTATCCATCAGCCAAGACGTTGTTGTGCTGCACTAGGCATGCACAATCAAAGAAAAGAAAAAACAAACGGGTGCTTAAAGTCCTTGAATTTTAATGTTTTTTTTCAGTATCAGGAAAATGCTTGAATTTTGCGTAAAGTTGTTGAAAATGGTTGGAATTATTGCTATTGTGTTGTTTCTTGGCAGTCTGACTCTATAAACTATGCATTAAATGAAGAAAAGTGTGTCAAAATGACGCTAATACACCTGCTCTGGTGGCTCGTCATTATGGCATTGTCATGTCATGTCAAGTGTTACCGCCCCCTACTGGTCGCACCCAAGAGGGCAGCTCAATTTAGAACAACGGCTCCTAAGATTTTTTTTAATTTTTTTTTTTTTTTAGTTTTTCTGTTTTTCGGTATTTTTAGTTTTATTATAGCTGAGTGAATCTGATCTGAGATCATACATTATAGCATCATTGCTCCTTTTTTTGCGCGCATTTATGCTCTTCAGTATATCTCTTCATAATACTCCGGCCATTCCCGCGGATCTTTGACTCCTAGCTGGTTCAAGCAGACAGTTTGCACATATTCTTCCCCTTATTTGCTAGCTCAATTTCCTTCACCAGATGTAGTTTCACCAAGGACAGTTCCTATCTGAAACTAAAGAATAAATGAGAATGAAATTAGCATAGGCAGATTATTAGCCACAGATACCAGTATTATATGAATAATCATAACTGGAATTATTCTCCCAAAATATGGTAAGTGATGGCAGAGCTGAACATGCAAAAAAAAACCCACATCATAATACAAAATGGTGTAGGGCCTAACATGGCAGCTGCCCGAAAGCCAGTCCCCGGGCCACCAGGACCCCATCAGCCCCCTGGCCCCAGATGTACATGGACCATGTAAGTCTAAAATTGGGTATTTTGTTATTTTTTTGTAGCTGAGATTTTCTCCATTGATGTATGATCTATAAGAGGACTTAATCATTGATTAATGTCCAAAGTCTGTTTACTTTTCCAGTTAACAATGATTGTTTTGTTGGCAATAACAGGAGCTACCAGAATTGAGTTCTGTTCATGTGGTAGATTAGTTGCCGATAAATCACAGAGTTTGGGGCAGCAATCCAGGATACCTGAGATCTTTCTTATAACAGTTGTCCAGAAGTCCTCGACTGGTGTTCCCAGCCATAAAGCATGACAGTAAGTGACTACTGTACAGTTTTTCTGGAGACAGGTGTCCAAATTGGAGAATCCCATTTCCTTCAACATATATTAAGTAAAATGTATTCTATGTAGTACTTTATACTGAAGGAGTTGTTTGCTAGTGTGTTTTTGTCATTCTGAACGTATTATGGCATATTTTGAGCCAATATTCTTGTTCCAGCTATATAGCTAAGCCAGTTTGCCATTTTAGAATGAAAAAAAAGCATTGTTTCTTTTTTATATTTTTGAGTTTTTTTTCAATTATAAGTTATCAAAAATTATTTATTTTATTTATTCATTAGTAATTCCACATGCTTTACAAGGATCCTTGCAAAGGACATGAAATGCAAACCAAATATTCTCATACTATATCGTCAAAAAATAATTCTGTAAAATACAAAACAATTTTAGCTTTTTGCACATTGAACAGATGTAAAGTGGATCAACAACACAAAATCCCTGAAAATGCCAAAAAAGTCATTAAAAATATTTAGTCTTCAGTGCTATAAACATAAAAATGTAAAAAAAAAGCAAGCAATTTAGATCAGGATCTGACTTTGGAATGTCATAGAGAAAGCTACTGGAGTCAAATTTAATCTCAGAGCCATATGCACTCATGAAAAGAGCTGTAAGTTCCTGACCCCTGGACTATAGCCTATGAACGACAGCATTGTGTACTTTTTTCCCCTTAACCACACTTTAGTGTATATATACAACAACACAAAATGTATGCACGTAGTCTTTTCCTCTTTTTATATAGATATTTAAATTTATTCATGCTGTTCCTGTAAGTTTTTTCATCGACATTGTACGTGGGGGTTGCAAAGAAAATACCATAGGCATTTTTATGTCAGTGACAATAGGACAATTTTTATTAACAATTACCCCATTTACTGGCGTATTACACCCTTTTTTAATCTAAAAAATTACTTTATCCGGGCAATGATCAGTCAGTTCAAAATATTAGTGACCACAATCGCAAAGTATTAAATGCAACCACATCTCTTGAGCCACAAGACACCAACGGATTATTTTTAGTAACTATATCCAAATCACCTACGTGAACGTTTTATAATAATTACGGTAACTCTCGATGGCTCAAACGCAGAGGTGAGGCTCCCCTTCATTTTGTTTTTTTCCTTGCCTCACTCACACTGAAAAAGGAGTCAAGCAATGCTGTTTTGCACGATAGCCGATATCCACAGTTATACAGTAACAATTCAGTCTTCTTCATTTTTTTAATGGTATATCGGTACCCATTTGATGGCAACTCGGGCTGCGAAGAGGAAACTGTATGCATATGAAGCCTCTTTCAAGCCCAAAATTGCAGAACATGCTGAGATTGCTGCAATTGAGCAGCTCGTCAAAAATTCAGTGTACCAGAAACCAATGTTAGAGAATAGAGCAGGGGTCAGCAACCTTTTTGGTTTGGAGTGCCACTCTAAAATTTCCGTGTAAATCAGTGTGCCACACCTAGATTAATGACTCGCACAACTTTTTTTTATAACTAACAGAGCTGTAATTTTACACCAGTCCAAATATACAACATGAAAAGCACAGCAGCTGAGTGGTTGGCGCGGCCGCGGCACAGTTCTGAGGTCATGAGATCGAACCTTCCTGTGTGGAGTTTGCATGTTCTCCCCATGCTTGTATGGTTTTACTCCGGGCGCTCTGGCTTCCTCCTACATTCTAAAAACATGCATGTCAGGTTAATTGGCCGGTCCAAATTGTACCCAGGTGTAAATGAGCGTGCGCTTCTTTAATATATTTGCCATCAGTAAATGGTTTTCTGTGCTTTGCTATGCAGTGAGCAATGTGAAAACTTTTGATTTTAGCGGTGATAAAGGTTTTCAGGGTCCGTGTTTGTTTGCCGTACACACACAGAACAGAGGAGGAGGAGTAAAGCCCCTGAACAACACGGCGTGATAATCTTTGTTTCATCAGACCAGGAGTCAAAATGTTTTTTTCATTCTAACAAACATTATAAATACATCTCTGAAAATGTCTCAAATTTAGTCAAAAATGTGCATTTTTTTAAAAATCGTCATTATTATTTTCACTATTTTGCCGTGCGCTCGCGTGCCACTGGTTAACCTCTCGCGGGCCACTGCTGGCTAGCGTGTCATAGGTTGCCGACCCCTGGAATAGAGGAAAACCAAATGTCCTCCCGGAAGATATAATAAAAACCAATGAGGGAAACAATTTTTTGGTGTATCCTGATGATGATTTGGACATTAAAGGACATAAAATAAATATTGTAAATGTCATTTTGGTTTTGTGTTCAAGATTTTTCCATCCATCCATTCATCCATTATGTGTACCGCTTATCCTCAGTAGGGTTGTGAGGGTGCTGGAGCTCATCTCAACTTCCATCTTCGGGCAGTGGGCAGGGAACACCCTGAACAGGTTGCCAGCCAGTCGCAGGGCACAAAGACAGACAACTCACTCGCTCAATTTACAATTTAGGACCGGTCAATTAACCTGAGATGCATGTTTTTTGGGAATGTAGGAGGAAACCGGAGTGCCCAGAGGAAACCCACACAAGCACGGAGAGAACATGCAAACTCTACGCGGGGATGTTGCGGTAGCTTGACCACTACCCTGAACTCCTGCACCGTGGGGCTGTGCTCTAACCACCCTGCTACCCGTTCAGGATTGTAGCTGTCAATAAAAAAATCAGAGATGCGCATTATATACAAGTGTGCATACAGCAATGAGGATATTTTGTTACCAAAAAATGACCACTAAAACTAAACCTTGGAAAAAACAGGGAAAAAAAATCCACCATAAAAATGATTACCTGTCTCTGACAGCTCGACACTTCGAATATTTTACAGAGCAGAAAGTGAAAGATTTAAAAATGAATTACATATAAAAACAAAAGTCAATCTCCGACCTGTAACCACCCTCGTTGCCTCGGTAAGATGTGATGATGGCTGCAGAAAATATATCATAGCAGCAGTTAATGCCAGCATCTGCACATAAAACAGAGAAGTAAGGCTAGAAATAATGAGGATATCAGGTAAAAGGCTCCGTTTTCCTGATTCAGCGAAAAGCTCCTCGGCACTGATGTCACCAGGCGAGTATCGAGCCGGCAAGTGTTTTCATAAATGACTTCATGTCATAGCCTGCTCCATTTAACAACGTCGCCGTGGCCCAAATCGGGCTTTTTAGCTCTGGCCAGGATCCAGGTGCAACTTCGCTTCGGACTTGCTTTTTTGCAGTTAGCTGGAGCTCAGAAACTGCGTCCAATGGCGGCTTAATTTATTGGCAACCCAAAAAACAGAATATATCATGTTAACGGGCATTGAGCGGCACTAACAGTAGCCCGTAACTACTCATAGATTTTTTTGTGCTTGTAGTGATGGTTCGAAAACTCTCTCTCTCTCCCTCTCTCTTTCTCTCTCTCTCTCTCTTTCTCTCTCTCTCTTGACCCTTTTCTCTCTCTTTCTCCTCGTTTCTCTCTATAGTTTCCAATATCTGTATTTCTCTTTCTCTTTTTTCCCTGACTGTTTCTTTCCCACCCTCCTTTTTCTCTCTCCGTCTATTTCTGTTTCTCACTTTTTATCTATCCTCCAGTCTTTTCCTTTTCTCTCTACATCTATCCCTTTGTCTCTCTCTCTCTCTCTCTATTTGTCTCCCACTCTTCCCCCATCTCTCTTTATCTCCCACGCTTTACCTTTCTTTTTTTTTTCTCACTCTCTTTGTTTAGTATGAACAATTTAAAATTTTAAGTTATGATAAAGTTCACTGTATTTTGAAACAATAAAATATCACATTAACATATAATATATAATATTGTTGCATAATACATTAACAAAATAAATTACTTTGGTGCATAATATTTCATTATTGTTGGCAATGTATAATTGAGAACAAAAAAAGCATCCACTTCTCTAAAAAGCGCCTTGATTCCCATCACTAGTGTTTTTGATCAATGCCAAGCCTCGATGGACATTATTTTCCCCTTTTTTTTGCCTTTCGCAGCTTTTTGCTCGCATTTCTTCACCCGTTACAATTTTTCGTTTCACGCCCGGTTTGTTTTCCAAACACTTGTGTGCGTCAGCAGCCGTCTCTCTGCCAAGGTGCTCATGGAGAAGTGATGGGCGTGGGGAGTCTGTGGGCCAGCAACCATGAAATAAATATGGATGGTCATGAGTGAGATGAGCGGGGATCATCTGTTTCACCATCTGCTTGCGCGAGAGTGTAGATGTAATGAGTGTGGATGTGCCTAGTCCTTCTGATTGCACGTGCAGAGAACACTTACACACCCCAACATTAACAATGCAATCGTTCGACTCCGGAAGTACGAAGCACGTGCGGAAACAATGGTGGATTCCCGCCAGCCAGCAGGTAGACGACTTATCTGCATGCATCACTTTATGGTCCAGCGTGGCCATTAAAAAAGACAGGCTTACAATTGCCAGGCACGACCGTTGCCTGGGACTGTTCGACTGCCAGAGTCCCACCATATGACAATCTGTCTCTCGATGGACAATAATATGAGAGGGGTTTTGGGCCTCCCAAGTAATGAAATGCTAAATTCACAATATCAGCTTCTCTATTAGTAGTATTGCTCTTTTGTCCATGTTGATAATGTGTAAGGGTTGTAGATATACTGTATGTCAGAAAAGTAAGTACACCCATTGCATTTATGCAAATATTTCATCATAATGTCTAATTGAACAACACTGAAGAAACACTGCATCGACACAATTAAATGTAGTCTGTGTATAGCAGTGTGAATTTAATTTTTCCCTCAAAGAACTCGAAATATAGCTATTAGTAGCCAAACCCCTGGTAAGTAAAGTGATTACCCCCTTAGGTAAAAGTTCCTAAAGTTCAATGTTTCACAGAACCACTTTAATCCTCCTGGTCGTGGATTTCACCAGAGCCTTACAAAGACTCACTAGAATGCTCTTCCACTCTTCCCTGACAGAGCTGGGGGATATTAGAGATATTGTGCTTCTCCACTTTCCGCTTGAGGTTGCCCCAAAGATCTTCTGTAAGATTTAGATCTGGAGACATACTTGGCCAGTTCATATCCCTTTTAAAAAAGCTTTGGTCATCTTAGAAGTGTATTTAGGGTCATCTTTTCTTCCTCATGCCATGAGGCTCTTTAACTCCACCCGGCAGAGTAAAGGCCCACATTAAACCACACCACCTACATTGGATATTACCGAATCTTACTGCAATATGTATTCTGTGTAGCACTATTTAGTTACTCTATATAACACGCTACAGTGGGCATTTGCACGTCACACTGAGTATTTGTATATTGTATTCTTTTGGCTTTATTATTGTACTGTTCTCAGCTCAGGGATGCTGCTGGAAATGTGATTTTCCCTTCGGGGATGAATAAAGTATCTATCTATCTATCTATCTATCTATCTATCTATCTATCTATCTATCTATCTATCTATCTATCTATCTATCTATCTATCTATCTATCTATCTATCTATCTATCTATCTATCTATCTATCTATCTATCTATCTATCTATCTATCTATCTATCTATCTATCTATCTATCTATCTATCTATCTATCTATCTATCTATCTATCTATCTATCTATCTATCTATCTATCTATCTATCTATCTATCTATCTATCTATCTATCTATCTATCTATCTATCTATCTATCTATCTATCTATCTATCTATCTATCTATCTATCTATCTATCTATCTATCTATCTATCTATCTATCTATCTATCTATCTATCTATCTATCTATATATCTATCTATCTATTGTCAGGCTGGAACATTGCCCTGCAACCCAGTATTCTCCGCTCCAGTATTGACAATGAAGTGCAACTTCCCATTTCCAGTGCCACCCAAGCAGCCCTGAACCTTGACATTCCCAACACCGTGTTTGACTTTAGGCATGACACAAACATGTTTATACTCCTCACCTGATTTCCGCCACACATGCCTCACACCATCTGAGCCCCAACCAATAATCTTTGTTTCATCAGACCAGAAGTTGTCTTTCCAGTAAGCCATGGCCTAGTTTACATTCTTATTTTCATTGAGTCAAAATGTTTTTTCATATTATCAAACATTATAAATACATCTCTGCAGACATGTGAGTGGTGTATTTACTTTTGTGGCATACTGTAAATATGATAGCAAGATATGGCGGACATACTGTATTCCCTCCTGGTTATGAAAGCTAAAGACAAAACAAGATCAATGAAAATACAATGATGTTAAAAACAAATATGAATAAAAAGTTGTAAACCTTTCCCGTGACACATTTATTTGCTTTCACCATCTCATCGATTTTGAAATTAGAGCAACATATACTTATGAGGTATGTTTTGATGTTTTGTCCTTGTTGGAGAAGGATGAGCCTGGATGTTGCATGGTATATGTGATCTGAGCCATCGGACCAGCATCTGGGCCTGATGCATGCCATCGTCGAGAACGGGGGTTGGGAACGTATGGCACCGTAGGACTCTTTTCATGAGTACATTTTGTTTTTCAGTTCAAAATGTATACCGTAGGGCAAGTTTCCAGTATAATTTACACTCACAGTGTTAGACCAACAAACCCTGCTTTGGTTGTACGTCTCTAAGGAATCCTTTATATCAAAGCTCATTAAACAATCTATGTTCACTGTTAAGACACTTTATGATGAAATCCCACAGAACAAACTGTAAACACCAGAAAACACCAGTAGAGCTTCAAGAGCAATTTGATTGGGTGAGCATTCAGCATGGGCGCATTCCTACACAAATAACGCACTCCCTTAAATACATTTGTGTCCTTTAGCAAAGCACTTAGAGCAATTTGATTGGATGAGCGGTATGCATGGGCAGAGCTAACAACAGGAAACACACACTTTTTCTCCTTTGCCCAGCGCAGCCTGCACTGTGGGTAAATAGTCGGTATCCTCGTTTTAAGTCAAAACAAGTCGAATCATGTTCATTTGTATAGCCCTTATTCTAAAGAAGTATCAAAGGGCTGTATTGACTACAGACTATTGCAGACTACAGACTATTGTTCCTCCATCTAAAACCTACATGAGGGCAAGGAAAAACTCAAAACCTCAGCATGAGTAAAAGGAAGAAACCTTGAGAAGGGACCGCACATATTTATATTGAAATGGGACCAGGCTCTGGCATAATTATTAATTCGTCGATTTGATCAAATCATCTACTAAAATGTGCTGAAAAATTAGCTTTTGTGTGAAGAATGAGTTCGTTTGTGTTGCTAGATTATGTCTTGAAATGTATGGTGGGGCCTCTAAACAAAGACGAATCAAAATATTTTGCTTTCATTACTATTTGATTCAAAAAGTTCGTGACCCCTGGTTTACAACATTGTCACTATTGGCTGTGCTTTGATAACCATACCCTTTAGGGCTGATCTGCTTTTTGTAACCTATAAGATTGATAAAATAGGGCTCAAGAGAGGTTCCTTAGAACAGACATGAAATGATGCATCTAGAGAGTTTTTGTCCTGTCCAACACTCATTGGCATCTTTTTTCATTACTTTGAGTGTCTATAAAACTATAAACTTGAATAGTTTTAAATGAATACTGAAAAAAGTTCAATTAAGACTGGTGTTAATCTCACAAAGCCACTTGTACACGGTAGTGCAGGTCATGTGGTGTTGCAGCCGACAGTAAGCCGCCCGAATCAATCTTGATGCGGGGATGGAATCCTCGAGCGCAAAGAAAATGGCAAACACTTCCCTGGCTCAATGGCCTGATGCCTCCATAAATATGTTTTTATGGCTGTGAATGAGTTGGGCCTGAAATGTTTGGTGCTCATAAAGGTACGAGGGGTGTGCGTGTTTGACTGCAGCGCTCAACTCTTCACGCCGGAGAGCATAAAACATTTCTAATTTAATTATCACATACAAAGGGAGCGTCGATTGCACGCCAGTCGTGCCTTTGAATAAAGTCGTGAATCAGGAGTTAAGTGTTCGGAGGGAGCTTAATTGCCGACACTATCTTATTGTACAGTATATCTTTTTCGAGTCTGTATCGAAGTTAACGGCTTCGCCATGCTGGCAAATCAAACTCTGTCTCATTTAGCCCACCTTCCACGGAGAAATGGAACGTCGCACTGTCTCTGACTTTTCATCCTTTCCTGGTAATAGTTGCCCCTGGAAGTCGGAGAAAAGCAGGCAGGCCGGGGGTGGAGTGGGGTGAGGGACACTGTTAAGAGGCTCTTGAACTATAGTCTACTGTCAGCGCCCAAAGAGAAAAAACATCCAAGAGGAGAAGTGAGAAGAGAGAGAAGCGAAGCCCGGGATGATTTGTTTTTCTCGTTTGCTCCCCTCAAGCTAGCACATGTGGCTGTCGCTGGAACACGGCGCTAGAGTGTCGAGCAAAGATTCCGGGCTTTGGAGTTGCAGTCCAAACCTACCCAAGGAAAAAACATGTTAAATGACTTCAAGTCATCAATTTCCAAATAACCTATTGAAAGAGGAATCAATATTTTTTTTTTTATGAGCAAGTCTGGTAATTGTCAACCAAGGTTGGAGGTGGAATCTGGCCTAAATGATCCAGCCTTACCCAAGCATTTAACTTGATATGTGGGACTGAGCCCAAAGCAAACCTACATTTTCACCTTTTATTTGTGAGGACTCGAGAGGAAGAATGTGATTTGGTCTGACTCTTATAAATAAAGACGAATGTGATAACTGTAACTACAGTTTTTACATTTTATTGTTTTGTTATATGGTTTGAATCAAGTGTTCATCGTAAGTGGACGGTAAAATTAAAAAAAAAACACCAAATTTGCCATCGTAAAAGACACTAGACAATTCCCGCGGCAATTGTAAGAGTTGTGATTGATCTGGAAGATGATCCCGGCATGTATATATAACCCCGGGTGTTAGCATTATGAGTTAGCATGAAGTTTTTAACTCAGAGAGATGTTTCTGTCATTTTTTTACTTGGTTCTGTGGGGGGACTTTTAGTAGGTATCCATTAGCATAACTCATTAACTGGAACCCATTAGCATAATTTGTGAATATGAAGTCGTTAGAATATAGCCATTACCAAAAAATTTTACTATGAAGAAGTCAGCATTGCCGACAGTGTTTACAGCTAGATCGCGCAAATACTTGGGCTGGCTGTGCCAGCCCAACTCGTCACCAACAGTTTTTACAGCTAGATTGCGCAAATACTTGGGCTGGCTGCCCCAACCCAACCCATTGCCGACAGTGTTACAGCTAGCTTGCGCAAATACTTGGGCTAGCATAAGTAAGCATAGCATCAACCTCTCATCGCTAATACTTGGGCTGGCCAACTAATCACCAACAGTGTTTACAGCTAGCTTGTGTTAATATTTGGGCTGGCTATGCCAGCCCAACTCGTCATCAATAGTTTATAGAGCTAGCATGAGTAAGCATAGCTTCAACCTCTCATCGCAGGCACAACTACATTGCCCTGTGCTTACAGCACTTGGCAATGTAGTTGTGCCTGCTGAAGCAATTACAACTAAAAATCAGCAAATTTCAGAGAATATCTTTTCCAAAAATTATACACTTTAGTTAATATAAAGGTAATCCCTCGCTGTAATGCGGTTTTCTTTTCACGGTTTTGCTGCCTCAAGAATTGTCATTGATCATTGTGTTCTGCATTCAGATTGGCCTAACAGTCGCCCCGCTGCTTTTCTGCCTATGTCTGCCTGTGCGTAGAAAAATAATTAAATGTTTCTACTATGATTATTGCGGGTCATTTCTTTCTAACACATGTATTTAAACAAATATTTCTTATTGTTATTTGTTTTTACACTTTTTGAACAATATTTCCTATACATTTTAAATTTAATATAATGTCTGAAAACATTTTGGACACCCTTCTGAGAGAATAAATGAGTTTGTTTTGTTCAGCCGATGTTATTCATATTAATGATAAAAGAGGGAAAATGGAAGACCTGATGGTGCTTTATGTATTTTTTTAACTATTTCACCCACTAATCAAGCAAAGTCATCAATATTTACATGAAAATTGAACAGAAGGGATTGTTATCCATTAAACACACCACAATTCCTTTTTGTTATCGTCTGAGTCATTGTCTGTTCACTGGAGTTACCTTGAATACTCGAGGAACAGTGACAAGAGAATGTAATTTGGTCTAATTTGGATACAGTGGCAAACATCAATGACAACAACAGAAAAAGATGACTTCTCATGTGTGTGTTGCAATCTGCCCCTATTATCAACTGTATGGTTTGTTATGGGGATGACAAAGGTGCCCTCATCCTGTAGTCTAGAAATATAGGGCTTACGTCACTTTTGGCCTACACAGCCCTCATTCATCTTGTCCTTTGGCAGAGTTGTACATGTGTGCTTGTCCTTAAAATACAATTATGTGGTAGTCGTCATCAAGAATGGTCACATGATCTGAAAATACATTACATATTACCTAGACAACTTAGAGTTGAGCTGAAAATGGCGCTTGGGGTGCAGAGAGCATTACCGTAGTCGTCGATCTACAAATTCGCCACCTTAATAGCATCAAGTGTGCATGGGACTGTAAGGGAAACCTCTAAAACATAAATAGCTAACATTTTGGTCTTCTTTTTGCCATGCCTACGATCTGAGGTCACGGATTGCCAGCTGAAAATATGTTAAAATAGATTGTCAAAATTATTTTATCAACACTGTCTTATTTACCGTTGCACAAGGTTCTGATGCCACAATGTTCCACAAGTTTGTTCACAAACCTGGACGCTGAACCACAGAGATGATACCGAAAAGTTATTTTGCCACGAGCTAGCTTTGACAGCTGAACATGGCTATCTAAATTTAAAATCATAGGTGATAAAGCACCCTGGGCTCTGCTAGGCTGGGCAACACAGGATGAAAAATTATGGAGGTTAAAGTATGTTATCTTAACTAAAATGAAAAATGTTTTCGTATGTTGACAATGCATGTTGACTGCATATAGTCAAGAATACTTTATCTATTGACTATTTAACTATATGTATCCCCCACAGTGTAATTTAAAAGTTAATACTTTGACTTTATTATATTTGATGGCTTGTCAAATGTGCGATCAGCATCCTATTCAAATATACTCAGGAGTTCATTTTCAAATGTTAAAATAACATGTTAAAACCGATTTTTAGTTTCAACCCAGGATCAAAATGTTTACAAACATGGTTGATTATTATTGCATGTTGTAGATCCATGGTTGTATGCATTTTGCCAATTTATGTTCCATACCTGTCAACCTCAGCCAATTTCTCTCCCTTTTAATGATTGTGATTCTTCTTATTAAGCGATGATATAATCTAACTAACACAATATTGTACCCATTTGCTTAAAGCAAAACAGACTATGTATACCGCAACGATACAGACGCTGGCCTACTTACGAACGAGGTACGTTCTGGGCGATCGTTCGTAAGTTGAATTTGTTCATAGGTTGCTTCAGTGCTGTATTTTGTATGTTTAAGGATTGTATAGGTAAGCTGTATTGTTTTGTACTAAAAAAAAAAAAACATTTCATAAAATAGTATGCTCTCTGAAGATGAATAAAGTTGAGTTTTACTTACTTTTGGAAGATCCGCTTCAAGAGGTCCTCCTCCATGATAAAAAGTGGCCGAAAAAAAGCGTTCCAACCATTTTCTCCACCGCATCAAGCTTACATATTCCTCTTTCATTTAAAATGAAACGGCTCGCCTCTTCTTTACATTTTACACCAACCGTATTGAATGCATGCACGAGATATTAAACAATATAAATGTCAAAGTTCGTAGCGCGCTGGAGATACAGTATGAAATGTTTACACACGAACTAGGAAGTGGAAACGGATTTCTTCTTTGGGGTGGGTGCTTGATGACCTCTCACAGCACCACCACACGCCGGTAGCGGCGGAAAGAAGCACTAGAATAATGTCCTGTACTCGGAAAAAGGTGTACGCAATGCAAAATCTAACTTAAAGCAATGTCCGGATATTTTTTGACATCCTGAAAAAAATGTACGTATCTACCGTTTTATGTAAGTCTAATGGTTGTTAAGTAGGGGAGCGTCTGTACATTCCAAATTGTAAATCCCATTAACAAAATACTTGCGACTGCTACAAAAAAAAGCAATTGTAGTTAATTGAAGATTGCATTCAGCTCATTTCTGCCCGTAGGAATTGGAACTCTGCTTACTCTGTCGCTGTTGGCCTTATGAATGTTTTCTCTTGCGTTGCACGCTTTGACCTCTAAAATCTGTTTTGGGTAAGTTAGCCTGTCGATGTTAATAATAATAATAATAATAATAATTTCCTTGTATTGTCATTCTGTGTAACAATGTACACAGAACGAAATGTCGATTGCACCTGACCCGTTGTAGCGAGCCGATGCAGCCGCAGCCAACAGAGGGCGCCGCCGACCACTTTTTAAGTCTTAGGAATGACTCGGCCGGGGCGCGAACCACCGACCTCCCAGTCTCAAAGCGGGCGCCTTACCATCTAAAGCGTGTGTTCCTTGTCTGCCTTCTTCTCCATTTAAGTAGGCAATAGGTAGGGACACGTGAGTCTCAGTTGGTATAATTTTGTCCCTTTTCGTGAGTATCATCATCTGGAATGGATTTCACTATAATAAATCACAACTAGATGGCTGGAGTGGCTTTGATCAAATCTTAGTCCACACCCTTCGTGCCTTCTTTTGTTTCCTGGGTCCACCGTATGACATTATATGGCAGTGTGTCGATGGCTCATATAACGTGAATGCATAGATGAGAAAAGCTAATATACAAGTACAGACCGCCGTCTGTTGAACACAATGCACGATACGTTGATATCAATGACAGTTGAGACAATTAAAAATTTGCGACGCATTGAACCAACGATAATTGAAGCATGAAGTAGTGAGGGGTCTCTGGATACCGATTAAATAAATACTGTATAGAGTTTATGCAAACAGCGTGTACTATTTCCACACATTTTGCATAATTAAATGTTTGGGAATATGCGCCATATAGTCTGGAAATACCACAGTTAAGATTTGGAGCACAACGTCATTGGGAAATAGGGATTAAATATGGTTTGATGTTAAATGTCTCACCACCGGCCAGCGCTCGACTTTTATTTATTTATTCTTTTCCCAGTAGCAGTCTCTCATCTTTGTGGGTCACATCGCTAAATTCCTGTCATCAAGGGCAGTGGGTTTTAACGTCAGGGACTGTGATATCTCCTCTCCAAAGCTCTTCTCCCTTCCACTGATAACAGTTAATCCTCGCCCCACATTAAACTGTGACCAAGATCAATTAAAAACCAGCTTCACCCTGATAGTAATCTCTCTCACATCAGCCACTGATTGTGCGAGTGTGTGTTATATGTGAGTGCATATGTGAGTTCGTGCAGGAGATGAGGGCCATCATCGTTGTCAGTCGGTTGCCAAGCTGCTGAGAGAGCTTGCCATTGATTTTCATCGCCTCTTAACGGAGATGAAAGACAATGAAGAACAATAACAGGCATGATCACAACACTGTTGGCTATGTATGGGCATTATTATTATGCCGCTCCTAATTAGCATTCTTGTCTTTGCTGTAATTATTTTTATTTGGCGCAAGCCATGTTGTTATTAGGAATTCAATAATAGAAGAAAATTATCTTTGTGGGAGAAAGTTTGGGATACAGCTGCAAGGATACAATGATGCTCAGTTGTTTGCGTGTGTGTGTGTCATTTTTCATGTATTCTGGAAACTGCGTGAGAATCCGACATTTTGGGCTGGATTTAAACTTGGAATTTAAGTGGAAGTCAAGACTACATGTTATTTATAACAGTGGTGGTTAACTGGTCTGACGTGAGGACCCACAATTCCCCCTAATTACACACGACTACCCAAATCAAGAATACAATTCCACTTTTCAAAGGTATTGAATAAAGATTTAAGCAGTTTAGGCGAGAGATTGTAAAACGTATTCACTTTTTTTTAAAAAATAACAGCAAAACCAAAACGACTTTGAGCAAAATACTTTGCCAATTTTTAATATAATTATTCTTATTTGACAATAGTTTTAGTTGAATGAAATAGGGAAAAAAATATCCTCCTAATTGCGATCAAAAATTGCTGCAAATTTGCTTTTAGCCCTGGTTTCAATAAATTGTACCAAAATTGAAAAAAAAAAAAACACTTAGAATGAGCATAACGATCTGCCACATACCATTATTCGACATTTTTACTTATTTGAAGTTGTTTTTGATTTACAAGAAAAAAATAAATACAAGATGATGATGAAATTGACATGAATGAATTATTCAATGAATTACAATTGTCCTTATTGTGATTGTTAGCAACATAGTGAACATTTTTCAACTCTGGGGTAAGAAGGACTGTTCTTTGGTGTATCGTAATTGTGTGCAGTATTTGTTTTTATAATATTCTAAGAATAACAAAATTAGAAAATCATCCTGAAAGTGATCGGATTTAGCTGATATAACACATAGTCAAGCTATTTTTCTTATATCAAGAATCATTTTGAACCAATATTGGAAAAGAGAAAAATGAGAAAAAAAAACTGCCACACACTGTACTTGTACAGTAAAATGTTCCTTATTTTAAGTTTTTGAAAACTTATAATAAAACAGGTTAAAAATTGATTACATTGGCATAAATGGCAACAACTTAGGGAACAATTTCTGACTCAGTGTTACAGTAATGTTTTTTTGCTGTACTAGAAACAAAGTTCAGTTTTTATATGTGAATGAAGAATTGTCGAAGAAATAATAATTAAAAAACTGATTAATTCACCATCATTTGAAAATACGTACACCTAGCTATTTGCCTGGTCCTTTTTTCTGATGAAAAATACTTTAAATTTTCTAGTACTGTACGGCTTTTATACTTAAATATCATTTTTGTGATGACTACAAATCTCTTTTCAGTGTGACTCTAATAAACTAAAAAGCGATGTAGTGTTTTCTGTAATAAGTTAAGTATAAGTAGGCAAATATTGTGCATCAAATGGCTCGCCAGTTTCATGGTGCTGTTTCCAAAAGCGTTGGCATCATCAAGAACTGCTTGGCAGAAACTGTCCGATCCATTATGGGGTGCCAACTGGGTTCTGGCATGCATGAGAGCAGGTTGTGTTGTGAGAAGGCACAGAGGTAGGGGAAGGGGAAGGGGATTGGGAAGGGATGAGCACGGTAGGACAGGGTAGGAACAGAGGCGGATCCGAGGCGGATCCGAGGCCCGAGCGCTGCCAAGCCGACTGTCATGTTGGCCACTGGGATGGGCTGCTGTGGGCCCCTGCTTGTTTTGCCGTGTACATCAAAAGGACAGGCAGCAAACATGAAAAAAAAAAACTCATTTTCTCCTCATCTGTCTCATCCCTCCCCTCTCCTGTGCTACTTCATTTTTCAAAGCGCACCTGAGTAAAAAGCCACATGCACACATTTAAGGAGGAAACTCATATTTTGTACAAGTGTTAGCCTTAAACAGCTATAACAATTAACTCTTTCACATCCAGTTTTTTCACATTTTCAAAAAATCAGAGGGGATATGTCTAGTACAGAAAAGTATCACATCATGCCTTGATTGTGACACTGCATCTCCAGCTGTCATTCTCAATCCATTTTTGCAGCTGTCGATATTAATTCAATTGGCATTGACCAATTCTGTACGCAGGAATGCCTCAAAATTAATCACACACGTAGTGTCGGTTGATTTAATATTTTAGTGTTAATTTTTAGTGTGGCAGCAGGTGAATTATTCGGTTTATTTTTCCTGTCGGGCCAGAACCAGTTCAGGGTGTCCCCTGCCCACTGCCCGATGATTGCTGGGATAGGCTCCAGCACCCCCGCGACCCTACTGAGGATAAGATATATATATATATATATATATATGTATATATATATATAAATAAATATATACATTAATTTATCCTTGATTGAATGGATTCTGATAATAATGATCTGATTGAAGGGTTGTTTAAAAAAGCAGAGACAATAAGTATGATCTTGCTATGGTTATTAAGGATTTGAGTATTTTTTTCCACCAAGCACTGTTTTACTTTTACTCATTTAATTATTTAGATGACTAATTTTTACTTCCTACTTGAGTCATATTATTCTGAAGTAACAGTACATTTACTTTAGTAAAATGTTTATCTACTCTACCCACCTCTGCTCCCAACACTCCTAAAATGTCCCAATGAATATTATTCTTTCATGGATTTGATCCTTTTTATATCTTCATTTTTATTTTCAGTTGAAGCATTTTCCCCCCGTCTTCCTATTTACTGCATTGGTTGTGCTTAGTTGTGACCTAGTTTATTAAAAGGGGGAAGTATGGCCAAGCCATGGGAATCAGGGGCAGATTAACTTTCTGTTGGTTTTCCCATTGCACAGCTCCATATGTCACTGCAATTGCTTAAAATAAGTCACTTGAAAGATGCTATCATGATGTATACAATTATAGAATTTACATTTTTTTTGCAAGTACTACCTAACAAAAAAAAAACATCTAACCAGTGTAAAATGCTTTTGTTATTTATAAATAGTTATAAAACTAAATAAGATCTGATTGACATGATTTGTCATGAGGTCAATACTGTCTTCCTATTATAATCAGTGCAATAATAATGATGTCAATAATGTCGCAACATCTTACATACATTATAACTCTCAAATTCCATCGAATTGTGTTTACACTTTATTTGCACTAAGGACTTTATTTTAGAAATATTGTGCAACAAAATTTATTTCAGTTTTTATGTTCACATTGTTATACAGTGTTGATATTTTTTCGGTTTCACTCTTTTGACTTTTGTCCTGAATCAGTTGCTAAAGTATGCTAGTGTATATTTTTATATCCTTAACATTTTTACATTGTATTGTTTCCACTATTTGCACTTTGACAAAATATTGTGCAATGGAAGGTATAGTTGTCATGTTGACTTTGTTCTATCTGTATTTTCATTGCAGTGCTGCCATTTTTTTATTCGACCCTTTTGACTTTTGTTCTGAAACAGTTACAATTGAAATATCTATAAATATTTTGTATACTGTAAAAGTTTGCATTGCAGTAATTTAACCCACAATCTAAAATGTTACTGCCTAAAACATTAGGGCGTTTTTTTTATCATAATTGTAAACTAACTCAGGAATTGTCCAAACACAAAGTATTAGTATCGAATTGCTATCAATCAATACTACCCTGTATTTATCGATACCGAGATTCCCGGTATCGCCCACCATTAACAATTTGCCCCAAATCTTGAATGTGTTTTCGATTATGATTGTAAACATTTACCACATCCCTGCTTATAATTAAGCATATTCTGGAGCAATGTCCTGACTGAGGCTCCAAGCATTTGCGAGGTTATCCAGCTAGAGTCGGCTTAGCAAAGAAATCGGGGATGAGAAGTAAATGACAAGAGGATCAAGAGTCAGAGATAGCAAATCAGCGCTTCAGCCTCGGTGCATTTAGCCCAGTGTTTCTCATTTATTTTCCGTCAAGCCCACCCTCGAAAGAAGAAATCCTCTATTTTTATCATGAAGCGCAACCCTAAATTAAGTCTTACCATGCACTGCATCATTGCCATTATAAAATCTCAAGGTACACCGTCCTTTGAACATGTTTGGAAAATAATCCCTGGCACTAGTTTCATGTTCTTTGTGTACTTTTTTTATAAATCAAATCAACATATTTTTTAAATAGACAATATAGGTTGTTTTTTTAAAAATCATTATTCTGTGGTCACCATGGCTCATGAGGTATAACAGGTTACTAGCATTTTTATGTTTAATTTTTCTATCGATAGAGAATTTTTTGTTTTCTTAAAAACAAAACAAAAACAAAACAATTAAAAAAAAAACTTAAAATAAACTAAGAGTGTCAGAGCATATTTTTCACTACTTTATTTTTCTTTGAAAAATAACATAACAAAATAAATCAGCAAAATCCTGAACAAGGTTTTTACATCATTTGATATATTCTTTTTCTGTGCAAACTAAAACATTTAATACAAACAAAGGGCTTAGTGGAAGACCATTAGAGCAGGCTGGACTTCTCTATTTGAAGGTTACTCTCCCTGCTCCCCTTGGAAGTTCAAAATCCATTGATGTTTTCTCTTTTTATTGTGTCTACCAAAGTTTAAACTAATTATTGATATTTCAAATAAAAACACTGTTAAATATATGTCCCTGTACTGCCTCATGATTATATATGATTATAATACAAGTTGGGTGGGTGGATGTTTGTGTCCCTTAACCACTAAGGTTGTAAAGGCACCCTTTTCTGAAGTGTGTCTTGGGCAAGTCCAGCCTGGTGGCGCCCATCCCTCTACGGGTCAACTAATATTTCCACCCGAACCGGGGAACTTAGTTAGTCAAATGTGCTAAAAGAAATGGAAAAATAACAGCAATCTTCTACCAACTACTGATATGGATGAATGTTACAGTTGCTGGGCTGATGTGAGGAATAAATCAAAGAAGCTGAACAATGGAATGCTTTTATGCACAATTAAAATGTTCAATGTCTGGTGGCGCACTAGACAAGGTCTCTTGGCACACTAGTTTGCCGGGGCACACTGCTTGAAAAACACTCTAATGGAATCATTACTGATATTAGTACAGCATCCAACTAAAGGTGGATCGGGACTTATCGTGTTGCTAGGTCGAGTACTGAGGATTATCTGATTGTTTTGAGGGCCAATCCAAAGATCTGCTTTTCATTTTGTCGCCCACAATGTGGTGTCAACAGCAACAAATATCAGGGAGTAATAATTTTATTTTCCTGGCATTTGTTTGCTTTCTGATCCATTAAAAGAATGAAGGCACAAACGTCTGAAAACATCTTGGAGGGGAATTGACATCAACTGATTCAAGCAAGAATTCATGAGTTGAAGTATTTGCATGTTTGATACAAAGCCTTGTTAAAAAAAACAAAATTGAATAACCTGACATCAGCTTTTGGAAAAAAAATCTGATATGAATCAGCCTGAGTGTAACTTTTAGAACCTGGAACGTGAATTTACAAGATGTTTCTTTTCTGTGTAATTTATCAGCATTGTTAAGAGTGTTACTGAAAAAGGTAGATACCGTGACTAGTTACTTCATTTTAAAATAAATTAAGTTACCCCCTAGATTACTGACACCAACCGCTAGCTATGTAGTTACATATTACCCTACATACTCGCATGGACGCAGATCCTCTTAAACTGCTTAAAAATAGCTATATAAAAAAATAAAAAGAAGAAAACTTGTGTACTTGTGTAAGCCATTAACCATTCATTCATATTTATTGCCTTGTGCAAGCTGGAGGATTACAAAAAAACCCACTTAGACACCCCATATCTATTTTGTCTTTAGCCTTACACAACCAAACATGGGCACATAAATTGTAAATTTGGCTTAAATGCAAGTATATGAATATTTACAGTACATGAGGCGATATCCAGCATTGCCATACACTGTACTTGAGAGGGCGGCACTATAACTGTAATCAGTTGTATTCTGTCGGTAAACATACACACTCTTCATTATTTTACTCTGCCCGATTGAGGGATGTATGTGACAAACGTAAGTAAAACAAGAGTACTCAACAATCAGGTGACACTGTGCTTAATAATCTGCACTTACAAAATAGCAGAGGAAGGTAGTAAAGCACCAAGAAGTAAAGACAGGAGAGACACAATTTTCTGTTAGTAACGAGTAACAGTACTCCTTATCAAGAACAGTTCTTTTGTAACGCATTACTCCCTGCACTGTTTGTCAGTGCTTCGGGAACAGTTCTGTCATTACTAGTTTGGAATTTTCTCAAACTGAACTAAATTGTCACCATTCTATTTTGTGTCAACCAGCTGTAAGAAGACTGGATCGTTAGTATTTTCTTTAGTGATCATGAAACTGACAGCCGGAACTTTCCTAGTTTGCTTTCCCTTAATTTGTAAGCTAAACATACGTCAAAGTACTCGCTCTAGATGGATTGATGATCTCAAATACAAAGACAGTTGCGTACTACAAGTTTTCAGGATAGTTTTGTCATCTGTATGTTTTGGGTTAGAGTTTTGTAAATACATTCTAAACGCCAAAACTGTTAAAACCGTGAAACTGCAAATCAATATTACATTGATTGTGCACAAACCTAGTATCATAAGGAAGAAGTCTCTGATTTAAGTCTTCCCGTGCACTGATTGATTGTTACAATCCTGAACTTAATGACTATTCTCTATATTCGGGGTCTGGAACCTATGGCTCGTGAGCCATATGTGCCACTTTTCAGCCCGGGGATAAAATGCTACTTGTGCAATATCCTCTGCCGTGCTAGCCAAGCACACAGAACAATTTGATTGGTTGAGCGCTAGGGGAGGGCGGAGCTATGCAACACAGCAAGCTCTTTTCACTTTCCTACGGAAGAACTCCGCTTGCATCTTGTTTTGAACACATTATTTATTAAAATAATAAAAGTGAAAATGAACCTTAATAATATCAAATAATTGTGGGAGGAAGAAAAGTTTTAGGTAGTGTACATGTTGAAACGGAACACAGGCTCTGGCATTATTATTATTTCATAAATGACATCAAAGCGTCTAATGTCACCCAGAGAAATAAAATGCGCTTAAAAGACAGAAAAAAAACTTTTTCTGGGTTTGGCGGTTTTGCTTGAAAAAAAATAAAAAATAAAAATATTTTTCTCTAATGGCTCTTTGGGTCAAAAAGATTCCCAAGCCCTGCTCTATATCTATACGGCATCATTACCATTAAAAACATTATGATCACTGTCATAATATGAGACTCATGTATGGGTTCGTTTATTAACATTGTGAAATCTCGTCACTTTCCATAATTTCTCAGTGAATTATGCATGACGCTTAATGAAGAAAATCAGACATGCAGCAACCCCTTCTGTGAAGATATACCATTTGGTGCCATTTGAAACCAGGGTGAAATTAATGAAGTTTCCAGTGTAAGTAAATCTTTGGGTAATGATGATAAAAAGCAGTGTTCCGACATTGGTTCAGGCGGGTTCGGTTCACCGCTCGGTAATGCTGCAATCGCAAGTGTGTCTTTGCCTTCAGATGTGCTCTTTGAATGACTGGGAGCAACCCTGAGAAGGATAATAGAAAATGGATTGATTTTTTAAAGGGTAAAATGAGAATTTCTCTCTTGATTTTCTCCCAAGTGCTGCCTGGAGGAGTTGCCATGAGTAATTTGGAAAGAAGTAGTTTTTGTAGTAGTTTGTGTTTTGGACAATTGTGAACTTAAAGTAGTGTTTTTCCATCAGAATGTAAACAATGTTTTTTATTGCACCAGTCAATCTTGACTGTACAGTGCCGTAAAATATACTGCATTAACAATAGTGCCATATATAGTCATAAAACATAGACACTTTTTATGAAACAATTTTTTTAATCCATCTGATTTTTTAGCTGTTGTATTACCGCTTCCCTTCTGCTTTATGTTTAGGTTTTATATTATTGGAATACTTTCAATTAATTGGAACAAACTAAACTAAATAATGAAAAACATAAAACTTTAACACATTAGCTATATATAGTTTTCTTGTAATAGGATATTCGAAATTGTTTTTTCCCAACAAAATGATATCATGTAGACTTAAAAAAGGTCAATTTTTTCCATAAAGCAGGTCATAGAATAATTTTTTTTTTCTTTTAAAGTTGATTTTTATTTTTAGTTTTGAATCTCAGGAGAGAATATGTCTTAAAATGGACAAAATTATCACCTATCTACAGTTACAGTATTCTATCAGATTTTAAGGAGTGTTTTTAGTTTTTAAATTATATTTTGTACTGTAAGATGACCAAACAAATTCTTACTGCATTGGGAAAAAATTGTTTCCTCTAAATCCAAAGTGATCTTATCTAAAGACACTTTTATCGAGTAAAAAATATAATTCACCCCTAAAATAAGAAAAGTGGTCTCATACAGTAGATGGTACACATTTTAAGAATTATTTTCACTATGAATAAAAAAATATACATATCGAAAATAATCCAAATGTCTAATGCTGTCTACTGGAGCAAACACTTTTGCTTAATTTGAGCCCAATTGTTTTTAATTCACTAGAAAAAAATAGTAAAATGTATGTTATGGCTAGAGTTAGGGTTAGGGAAATTACACTTTAAGAAAAATCATTTGATTAAAAATGAAGTTTTTTTTTCTTATTGGGTGCTAAAGTATGACTTATAGTTGTGAAACTACAAAAATTAGTTCTATATATTCCAAATACACATATTAAATGCAATGATCCTTTCAACAAGACAGCCTTGTTGAAAAGGAATGTTGGCCTATTTTACTGCAATTTCCCTTCTGATCTGGTAGTTTGATCTGCTAAAAATAATTAAGTAAATCTGTTGTGTGTATTATGCACATTTTGAACATGGACATTATTATCATATGTAATAATACATAGTTTTTGTTATACTGTTGTACTAATGATATTGAAGGCCCATTAATTTATTGAACCAGTTTTAGGTTCTTATGAATATAGAGATACAGAACATGCAACAAGATGTTGTAGGTTTATTTTAAATCAGGGGGCAACAGGGTGCCCCTTGAGGACAGTTAAGGTGCCTATGGATCAGTTCTGAAAATAGATCATTGTACTTTTCTGGTAGTATGATTTTTTTATTGGTTGACTTAGTCTATGTAACCATATCCTTAATAATCAACCTGGCAATCACATAGTAACAATATAGTAATAACATGAATCGTTGTTATTTTAGAAATTCAAATGAATACATTCCACTGCAACAAATATATTCAAGTATTAATACTTATTTTTTTAAGCAATCAATTAAGAGAATAGAATTAGAATATATATATATATATATATATATATATATATATATATATATATATATATATATATATATATATATATATATATATATATATATATATATATATATATATATATATATATATATATATACATATATTAAACAAATTGTCTTTTTATTGATTTATTTTACTGGAAATACAGAAAAATAGATTACAATTTATGGGTTTTATAAAGAACGTGAGCAGAAATTGTGCAGGTTTTTTAGTTAACGATTGTCGTGATTACCTAACCGGAGTCACCTGAGGTAATCAGCTGGTGTGCTGGAACGCGATCTCTTGATTGGTGGAAGTCTACTACATAAGCTGTCAGCGTCCAGAGATGGACGTTCGAGTGTCTTCCTCATTTCCTGAGTGAACCTCCAACATTCAAGGTACCACAAGCCCATGTATATTCCAAGTCTGATTCTCGTTGCCTGACCCTTGTCTGTTAAAAGTTTTCGATCTACTCTTCCGTCCCGGCCACCGACTTACCTGCTACGTTTTCGCCACGCGTTTTCACCACGGAGTTGCCATATCGTCCCAAGAGGCTTTCCACTGCCAAGGCTCGACGTCCCAAGCCTGCTCCACCGAATCTTGTCACAATAAATCCTTTAACTGACGCTATTGGATCCGAGTCCTTGTTCTGTTCCTTGACAACGATATGGCTTCCTTTTTAGTTTGTTGCTAGCGATTTCCCCACCCTTTTACTTATTTAGAAACCAATCAAGCTAGCTTTTTCCATTGTTTGCATGCTATTGACCTAACGTTTTATCTTTTTTGCTAGTTATTGAACTAAGTACTGGCAGTTTTTCAAGCTAGTTATCTAACTTTTTAAAAAACTTTTTATCAGGCCATTTAGTTAGCCTTTTTAACGTTTTAGCTATATATCTGGTTCCATTTTGGTCTTCTACATTTCTAGCTAACTATCAAGCTACTTGTTAGCTATTTAGCAAGCCATCTAGCTAAGCTGCTATTTTAAAAACTGGGTGCCCTTTGTGCTAATTAGTAACAAAAAGTCTGCTTGAAAAGGTTAGAGACCCCTGATTCAAAGGTTTGTTGGATATGATACAAACAATTCCGCTTGAGACACACTGCAGAGAGGTGTATGGTCACGCTGTATTCAATTTCTTACGTTGAGCAGCATGAAGCAATTTAAACGTTGGTATCTAATAAAGGTTGAATCGAGTCTCATACATAGAACAAACAGAAGGGTTGGATCTTCCTCTGCCTTTGATTGCTTGGGCTGAACCCCCTGCCGCCATTACCCATCCTTTTGGTGGTCTCTGCACATCTGCCACTGAAGAGCCACCTGCGGCTACTTTGAAACCTGGTTTTTGGTCTCAAAATACGACCAAGACCCAGCATGAATCCGCAGATTCGTTCCAGCTTCACAATGAGCCAGCCGATTCAGACGTTTATAGATGTTCTAAACAAGACTCGCAAGCAAGAGAACAAAAAGGGAAAAGCGTCTCCGGATGGGGTTGCAGGTTTGCAAGATTTAAAGACAATTGTAGCAACTACGTTATTAGCAGAGGTGAGCAGAGTAGTCAAACATTTGACCCAAGTAAAAAAACTGTTACTTTAAAATAATTTGACCCAAGTAGAAGTAAAAAGTAATCATCCAAATAATTATTTGAGTAAAAGTAAAAAAAAAAAAATAATACTACTCAAGTACTGAGTAACGATAGCAACGTTTTATTTTTCTTCTTTTTTAAACAACCATTCAATCGGATCATTAAGTCACCAAAGTCCAGCCAATAAACAAGAAATTACAAATCTGTGTAATTTTAAGTATGTGTACTCAGACAGTTTGTTTGAACGAACCCTCTGTGGATTTAAAAATAGCCTACATGAATGTGTGAGCTTAATAATCTGCACTTATGAACTGCATATTCACCTGGTGCCACTTGGTGTTTTTGGGTCACTGGTCAAATATAAATAAAAAAAACAAGATCCCCAACAAAATAAGTGCGCCTTAGCAGAGACATACAAACGCGTAATTATTGGGTATTTAAGTAACGACTTCAATGTAGCCTAATGTAGCAGAGTAAGAGTACAGGTTCTTCTTCTTCACAAACCTACTCACGTAAATGTAAAAAGTAAAAAGATGTACCAAAACTTACTCCAATAAATGTAATGGAGTTAATGTAAATCATTACCCACCTTTGGCTATTAGGCAGATGGGAAGTAAAGCTAATGGACTGGTTCAAGGTTTAATGAGTGGTAAGATTAATGGAGGAAACACCAGTCAATTTGAACAATAGCCGGTAATTTAATGCACAAGACAATAGACAACATCTAACATACATGATAGTAAAATAACACTCTTTCTTGGTTTAAAGTGTTGGTGGAGATATTCTAAGTGTAGGTAATCTTGGTTTATTTCTATTAATTTAATGTCGCTTGATTTACTCTAATTTCTGTTAAAAGAAACTATGTATATTCAGGCGCAACATGTACTTTCATGCAAACCAATTTGGTTTAAAAAATCAATGGAAATCCGTTTCTGTTAGAATTTTAAGTCACACAATGATAGATAGATAGATAGATAGGTAGGTAGGTAGGTAGGTAGGTAGGTAGGTAGGTAGGTAGGTAGGTAGGTAGGTAGGTAGGTAGGTAGGTAGATAGATAGATAGATAGATAGATAGATAGATAGATAGATAGACAGACAGACAGACAGATAGATAGATAGATAGATAGATACTTTATTCATCCCCGTAGGGAAATTCACACTTCCAGCAGTCTACCCTGTTGTTTATTAACAGATTAACATGATGCCCTAGGGGTGCTTGCAGCGGAGTGGATGACGTCACGCTACTCCAAAAGTTCGACATCCCTGCGGAAGATGGAAATCTTTTCTTTGTGAAAATCCAGGGATACACCACCTCGTGTTAGCAAGTCCGCCTCCTCTCCGATTCCCCCCGGCTTTCGTGTCTCTGTTTAGCGGCGTTGAAGCCGGATAGCTCCGTGTAGCTACGGGTGGCTACACGTTAGCGTCCGGAATGCTAAACGTGAGCCACGTTTCCGCAAAACACAGCAACTGCGCTCCCTGTGCGCTTCGATGTTTTCCACCAGCACTCGATGATCTTATTTGGTCGTGAGTTCGCATTTACCATGATTACGGATGGTACCGAAGACTTATAACTCCGCTAGACGCTTAGCTAGCTCCGGCTCTTCTTCCACGCTAGGCCCCTTCATCACACCGGCACGAGAATTTTCAGGGCAAGGAGTTGATTCCTTGAATAGACGCATTTTTGTGCGCTAAAACCCATGTCCATAGGATAGAAGTAATCCATAGTGTAGTTGTCAAAACGGGAAGAAAAAACACCGAAGATAGGAGCAGACAATAAAACAATAGGGCAGCTGCTGGAATAGGCAGCCGCTTGTGGCAGCGCCCCTTTGATCTTTAAAAAATTCAAATGAATGACAAGAAGGTTCATCAAATAAGCAGAAATAACAATATCGATGCTCTCCCGTGCAAGGAATCCCAAAACCATGGGTATGTACTATAGACACACATCGATTCTCAAAGTTCAGCAGTCCTCAGTCAACACCAAAGGAATAATATAATTCTTACCAGGACTTTGATGTTGAGTTCTATGAAGAATCAGATCCTTTTTGGATCCTGGTCTTGGTAGCTTGCAAAACGGATTATCGAGGTGTACAATCGTTCAAGGAATCTAGGAATTGTCCAGTGAAAAAAAAGGCCAACAGAAGAAATAACTTCTTTTAAAAAGAGTAAAGGTTGACAATGTCTAGTCGTCTGCAGCTACGTATCAAGGAGCATGAAAGGGGCGAATAACTATTGCCCAAGCTAGTTACAACAACAAGCCAAGTAACAATACAAAACAAAATCAACAGATATTTAAAAGCAGATCTCAGATTTGATATAAATGTTATAATCCATTAGCATAAGCAAAGTTTTCTTAGCGCATCAAGGAAACCTTTTAAGACTACTAATAGAAACAGAAACAAACATACTAAAATTCTAATTTCTTCATTATATTATTAAGTCATATAATCAAACATGTACTAAGATGTGTTTCCAATATTTGTTAATTGAGAAACTGCTTTTTCAACAGGGGTTACACTACACAACGCTCATTTTTCAACGAAGAAGTTCCTGGTTCGGTTTTCATTTCCTCATATTTTTGCAGCGGAACGATATTTGCTATTCCATTTCCCCTCTTTATTTCATCATCTTTCTTCTTTTTCCCTCAGCCTCCATAAAGGGATGCTGAAGACTGAATTTTTCTATCCTCTATTCCAAACTTACCCACATCTTAATTAAACATTTTACGACTTCCCTCGGTTTCATTCCGAATCCCCCCTTCAGTTATCTTATCAAAATGTTACAACGAAGGGGGATGGAAATTCATTTTATTTCAGTGCTGCAGCATGTTATGAAGACAGTTGTGTGCTTTTTTTCTCCCGAGTGCCAAATGAGCGGATTGGAGCCGTTCTCCTCCATCTCTAATCAACGGCGAACATGTGAGAAACTAATGGTGTTTTTCTCATTGCACAAACAGCACCCGCATCAACCCCGAGTGGGACAATGTAGAGGATTGAGCAGATTATAGACTTGGCTGTGCATAACAAGGGGTCAGATAGACAAAATGTGCATCTTTTATTTTTTAATGGCTCATGAATATACAACACTTTTATCAGCCTTCATGGGGCCCTCATCAAAATCACCTTTTTAGATTATTTTTTGTATTTTTTGTATTTCTGCAGTGTTTTTTTTCCAGTTTTTATATTGTAGTCTTTACTAGTATTTCTGTTGTATTTCGTTAGTGAAATGTTTCTGTCAAGAACTGTAACAGGAGGAGGACCCAGATGCGTGACCTTTCTCACGCAAGCTTTTTTTTTACAGGAAATGGGGGAATCGTGCACGTCAACCCAAACGATAGTGATTCGGCAATCGTTGGGCGGAAGACGTAAGGCAGCAATCTGGCGTGGAATGACAGGAAGCCAGAAACCAATGAGATCGATACCAATTGCACGAGCAGAAACTGGATATCGATAACAAACCGAACAAAATAGCCGGTAACGAAACTGGAGATTGATATTAAACAGGACAAAATAGACGGGAGCGATACCAAAAACCCATGTCTTGCGGGTGCAGAGGTTCGTTGACGGACTGACAAAGGGTGAGTGAGAGCAATGAGCTTAAATAGGAGGTAAGCCAGTCAGTCAACGAGCCGCAGCTGGCGCCAAATGGTCGGGTCAATTGGGCGCCATATGCAACGGTTAGTTGCTTCTATATCTGTAGTATTTTTTGTAAATTGTAAATTGACTACATCTGTATAGCGCTTTTAATCAGTCACTGAAGACCTCCAAAACACTTCACAATGCGATTCACATTTTACCCATTCACATATACTCGCACACACCACTAGCCAGAGGAAGCCATGCTAGGCACCTACCTGCATATTGGGGCAATAGGGGTTCAGTTTCTTGCCCAAAGACAATTTAGAATTTAACTCGGAGGAGCCGGGAATCAAACCTGCAACCTCTTTATCCCAAGACGTATATCTGTAGTATTTTTGTAGTATTACAGTAGTTTTATGATTTGGGTATTTTTTAGTATTACGGTTGTTCTATTTGTTTAGTATTTTCTCAATATTTCTGTTGTGTTTGGTAGTTTTTCCATTGTAGAATTTTTGTTGTTTATCTGAAGTATTTTTGTCGCCTTTTGTTGTACAGTCTTATTGCAGTTTTATTTTTGTAGTATTTTTGTCGTATTTCCATTGTCTAAAGAGTGCGGTAAATCAATTACATCTTTTTATTCTTGCTTTTTAGAAACATTCAGTTTCAGTGGAACTACTCTAAATTACCAAGAGCATAATCTCTTGAGCACTCTGTTGGGCAGGGAAATAAAAATACAGACGGCATAGAACCTTAATTGAGTTTGTGTGAGAGCTTTGGATGCACGCACATGCACAGCAGCAGAACTATATTGTTAATTTCTGTAAAGGGAGCACTTTAGGGGGGGGGGTGCGTATTAGAGTGCTTCCGAATGACTTGATTCAAGTTGGATTTAGGGTTTTGTTTGTATTTGTTTCAATCAAATTTGTTTCAATACATGAATATGACTTTGAAAATGAAATGCAGAAAAATATAAGGAAAAGTACATTAGTTAAGGTGCAAGGAGCTTTGGCTTTTGAATTACTCAATTTGCACCCAGATTTAGTTTTTCAAGGTTGGCAGTGTAGCAAAGTATGTTTTCTTTTTGGGGTAAAAGCCACCCCTCTGAGTCTAAGGACAAAACTAACTGAATCCGGGACTGTGTTTGAGTTAAAATTAACCCCAGAAATAAGTACCTCTAAAGTTCAAGAGTTCTTTTTAAGGATTGTTTATTAAATGTAAAGACTATAGTCACAACCCAACCAATGACATACACTTTAGAGTACACAGTTTAAGCAGGAAAGTGCTGGATTTGAGCTTCTAGTCCCTGCGGATCTGGTCAGCCCCATTGTTTTGGATTAACAAAAGCAATAACACGCACACACACACACACACACACACACACACACACACACACACACACACACACACACACACACACACACACACATAGAACTGTGGCCAGATATACTAGCAAATAAATATGTTATAAATACGATTATTATCTTTTAATGTATTTTCTGCACAGTAAATATGACCCATCTAGTGAGCTTACCATTTTCCTTTGGAAATATCAGGATCGTGCATTTTAATTGGTTAAACAGTCTCCTTGCTTATACTTATTTGACGGTACAGTAGTTATTTGTTTCTACTTCACGGATTTCGACTATCACAGGTTATTTTCAGAACGTAACCCGGGGACGGGATTGTGACGTAAGACCGAAAACACGTGCTGAAAAGCACAAGATAGAGTACTGACTACAGAGACCATTTTACTTCTTATTTTCTTGCCCAGTCTTTTTTTTTTTGGGGGGGGTACCCGAAGCAGCAAGAGGCCCTTGTGGGTAGGGCGCCCGCTCCGTGACTGGGAGGTCGCTGGTTCAAGCCTCGGCCGAGTCATACCTAAGACTTACAACATCGGTACTCATTGTCTCCCTGCTTGGCGCCCGGCATTAAGGGTTGGAATTAGGGGGTTTGGTCACCTAATGACTCTCAACACAGCAGTTGGGTCTAAAATGGCGGCTGCGGCTGCATCGGCTCGCTACAGTTTAACTGTGCGGGTCAGATGTATTGGCATTTCGTTCTGTGTGCATGGGCACAAGAATGACAATAAAAGTAAATTCTATTCTATTCTTCTATTCTTCTTCACATTTGGATGGTAGTTCATGTTTTTTTTTTCTTTTGAACCCAAATCGTTTTGTTTTTATTAATGACAATAAAAAGTACTATTTTGATCAAATATATTCGTATAAAACTCTTGATCTGAAGCACTTCATCTTATAACATATTAACCTGCTAGAATTAAGGTGTGTATGATGATAATTTGCATTTATATTCTTGTTATGATCACACTTCCTAATTGGCTGACACTGTTAGTGCGTCCATAGTAGCATGAGAAGAAAGCACACGGGCTAGGGGAGTAACGGAATAAATGTAACTGCGTTATGTAATCAGGATAAAAAAAAAGTCATTATATTCCGTTACAGTTACATAAAAAAAAAAGACGCAATCAAATTACAAGTTTATTTTGTAAAAATAAGGATTACTTTACAGGATTACAATTGAGTTTAAAAGCATTTCATGTTGCACACTACAAGGGTTGATATTGAATTCCGGTGTGCATCAGTCATAATTATTAGTTGGTGCTGGCTTCAACAACACAACTCATTACCACTAGTGCTGTAAGCACAGTGGCAATGCTAACAGCTACATGCTGACAAGATATGCTAAAGGTTATATGCTAATAAATCAAGCTAACAGCCAAATGCTAATGGCTACATGCTTAGATATTAGGCTAACAACTACATGCTAACGCTACATTCAAACAAATTATGCTAACCGCTGCACGCTAACGAGTAATTATATGGGTTACATGCTAACGAGTAAGGCTGACGGCTACATGCCAACGGGTTGTGTTAACTGATACATAATAACAGCTAGATGCTTACAAGTTATACTAACTGCTACAAAATAACAGCTAGATGCTAACTAGTCATGCTAACAAGTCATGCTAACACTTACACGCTAACATCCACCATTTACCCATGGTCACATTTCACGTGGGATATTTGACCCACTTGGTCCACCCATGGAAACTTCCCTGGGTAGCATGGTGACCCATTGAAGTATGGGTCTCATTCAAATTGAATTGGCCATTCAAAATGTTATGACACAGTGTAACAACAGTGTTATTACTATTTTATTACCAGAACCAAGTTCAAAATAACAGATACGTATTACTTGAGTGTAACGAATACATGTTAACAACTTGATGCTAACAACTTGATACTACCAGTTTTATGCCAACATCTTCTGAACCGAGCACCAACTCTCACAATTGCCTCGGAAATCATCTAGTTTTTATACTTTTTCTTGTTCGCAATAGCTTTGTTTACATACGCCATGTTGGTTTGTCCTCTCTCTCTCTCTCTCTCTCTCTGCCTTCACTCCACATGCAAGCACGCCTCGGTGTGCAGGGCCAGGGCGGTCCTCCCACCAACAGGACTGCCCAAGGTGCCTGAGTACAAAACATGACCAAAAATGTCCAAAACTTACAGAAAAGTGCCTTGTAATTAAAATGCTATCCGAATTTAAATCATTGACACTAAAGAGACAGAGAGAGATGACAACAAGTCCTAGATCAGTTGGAAATGTAGAAACTTTGTGTGTTTAAAACAATATTGGGTACTTGATGTGCTCTTAATGTGAAAAAAAAAAAAACACAGCAAAAAAAGCATATTCTATCCGCCATGTGTAAGTATTATATTTTGCTCAATACAATATACTGTATGGTTAAAATCTCAGTACTTTTTTGTTGGACTACAAACAACTACCTGATCTTGGTTTATTCTATTTCTAATATGTAGTCATTTTATTTATATTCAGAATATTTTGGTATTGGAGTAATATAAGAAATAAGTAATCAAAAGTAATTACGTTACATTACTTTCATATTATAGTTTGGGGATTACGTTACTGATTACATTTTGCAACAGGTAATTAGTAACTTTATCGGATCACATTTTTAAAATAGTCCTCCCAATCCTGAAAGCACAAATGCAGCCAAAAGAAACAAACTCTCGGCATAATATGTGTGGATTTCTCATCTAATTTAGTTTAACAATGATATTTAGTTCAAGGTCAAACGTTTTGGGGCATAACACAAGTTTTGAATTCTGAATTTTACTGATAACCCCCTTGCTTCACCTGCTCGTTTTTTGTCCCCTTGTCCTCATTACGGTCACAAATGAGGTTAATTCGATCCCAGATGAGGATGTGAGGCGGGGCACCATCACAAACAATCACAAGGTGGATTTGGAGAACCATGTGTTCAGAAATTTCCCAAAATCTTCCAAAAATATAAAGTACAATAAAGGCAACCGTTGTGCAAATTTCAACAGATGGTAAAACATCTTAGCCGTGGCATCTTGTAATAGCTGTGTATTTTTATTTTTTTCTAAAGAAGAGCCACATTTTTACCACGGCAGTGTCCATTCTCCGTTGGTGTCATAAACAGAAGCCAGAGATTCCCTAGTGGGGAGATTTTGCATGCCGGTTGGAAAGAGAAAGGCTGCTGGACCCCCCCAAACACATTCCATCACCATCACCCCAAGGATCCACTGCTGGAACCTGATATCTCTAACATAGCGAGATTGGAAGGAGAGCTTTGAAGCAATACACACAGAATGAAGCTGGGAATAAATATAATCAAAAAGGGGTGAGTATGTGGTAACACACAGAGGTGTGGGATTATAAGATGTTTGAATAACCTGCTAGAGGAATTTTACTCACGATAGCCTGTGGTGTGGTCTGGAACGGTGGTGGGAGACAACTAGGAGAGGCTGTTTGAAAGGTAAATCATACTTGCTCATACATTAACATAATACCTTCCCACGTGCACAACTACACTCTCAAACAAACACAGTCATACCCATGCACAAACACTACTATACTCTCTCACACATTTTATGTACTCTCATACACTCAATAAAATGCTCTTCACGCACATACTCGTAATCTCTCACACACATACTGCTATAATTTCTCACTGTCCATTTATCTATCTATCTATCTATCTATCTATCTATCTATCTATCTATCTATCTATCTATCTATCTATCTATCTATCTATCTATCTATCTATCTGTCTGTCTGTCTGTCTGTCTGTCTGTCTGTCTGTCTGTCTGTCTGTCTGTCTGTCTGTCTGTCTGTCTGTCTGTCTGTCTGTCTGTCTGTCTGTCTGTCTGTCTGTCTGTCTGTCTGTCGATCTAGAAAAAGAGAACGAGAAAAAGAAAAAAAAAGAGAGGGAGGGTGGAAGACAACAAGAGAGGGAGAGAGAGTAAGAGTGAAAAAAAGAGGAAGATAAATACATTGAGAAAGGAAGGAAGGAAAGAAGGAAGGACAGAAAAAAGAAAATAAATAATGGAAGGAAGGAAGGAATGAAGGAAGAAAGGAGAAACAGTATGAAGAAGGGTTACTCTAACCCAGTCAACCACAAAAAAAAAATCAACATTTTACTACAAAATCACGATGGCCCAGCATTGGTTGGGTATTTTCAAAATAGGTCAGCTATCCTCAGGCAGCACCCAGGTACCCACGGGCACCAGGTTGAAGACCCCTGGTATAGTTTGGGTGGGAGTATAGTAGTATGTGTGTGAAAATTTAGTATGTGGGAGAAAAGCATAGTAGTGTGTGTGTATAAGAGTAAAATAGTATGTGTGAGACAGTATAGTAGTATGTATACTAGCGTTAGAGAATATTAGTGATTGTGCACGGGTATGCCCCTGTCTGTATGCGTGGGAGTATCATATTAAATGTTATCTTAATGCTCACTTTGCGGTCTTGGTCAGTGTCTGCTGTCATAGGCCTCACCAATAAGCACCAGCGATAGCTGAATCTTAAATCCACCGGCTCCAGCTCGGTTTGACTTTTTTCTTAATATATTCACATTTTTGTCAGCCCAATCCTTTTATCTGCCATCGGACCTGCAATGAAGAGATAAAGCCGTACTGGCTTTTCCATAAATGCACTTATCTGAGATGGTTGTACAAGTACCGGCACGCCGATGAGATGGGTTTGACATCCGGCTGGCGTCGTTTCACCTACGCACACACTGTAGACACACAAATGGCTAACGTGCATTTGCAATATACATTAGTTTGAGATGCTAGCATGCGTGCGGACTTTTGTTGTGACCAAAGGCTATTCACGCTAATGGCTTAAACTTCCCGCTCTAAGTGTTTGCGTTCCCTTTCTTGCCGTCACACGATACTGCCTGCCGAGCCGGCAAGTAAGCATATCAAACAGCAAATGAAATTTCTGAGCGGCGGCGGCCTACGCCAGCGTCAACTTGTACCATGAATTTTTCATCATTTGCCGTGCGGTAATCGTGCCTCATTAAAGCGGTCACTCTGTCACGGAATCTACGCACTCCCCCGGCTTGCTCGTTCTGATACACGTCAGCTTAGTAGCTCTGCGCTAGACTCTTCTTTTGTTCTAGGTTCTCACTTTGCTCCGTCTGTCTCTGGGGTTGGGAACAATTTCTCCCTGTCTGGCACCTACTTAAGGAGGAAGGACTTTTCTTCCCACCGTGTTCGTATAACAAACACTGAAGTGAAGCATATCCGTTGAGGTTTTTCTGATGATACACAGTTCACGGATCCCATACCCGCCTGGGTAACTCTGGCCAGTTTTTTCCTGGCCTGTCTTTTGGTTTGTGGCAAAATTGGCAACAGTCCATTTCTTGATATGGTCTTTTTCGGTCTACCTCTCCTACTACCCCCTGGACTGTGCCCTAGAGAATAATCTTGGCCAGTCCTGATGATCCGTGACGTGACCATAAAAAATGTAGTTTTGTTCCGTGAAAGATTAAAAACAGTTTTTCATAGGGTTCAGTGGGCTCTTTGATGGCGTTAAGCACTGTTACGTTTGTCACATAGGACTACGTAGCTGATGCCTAGAAGTTTCCTGTAGCATCACATCTTCATGGCCTGGATTTTCCTCTACAGCTTTTGCTGTCCATTTCCCGCAAGCGTGGAGGAAGATGGAATTAACTAGAGCTTGCATGAGTCTGATCTTTGATTTCCCAGCTCTTGTCTCCCCAGATGGGTTTAAGTTTAAATTTAAGTGCAGCTTTGGTTTGAACTATGCTGGCCATGAATTTTTGTTCTGCTCCCTCTTCTAATATAAATGCTCCAAGATATTTAGGTTTGGTTACAGGTTACAGCTCTTGGTGGTTGATGGTGTGTTTGTGTTGATACCTTCGGGGTATGGTGGTTATTACTTTTGTTTTTAAAATAAAAACAAATAAAACAATGTGTTGGAATTGTAAGTACAAACACGGTATTGATTTTTTCCAGGTGTGCTCACAAAACGACAATCATGTATATACCGGAGGGGCATGCTGTGACAAAAACAAAAGTCAGCGGTAAATTTCTCAAACTCCAAGCTTAACACCAGTCTTGTTCGGACTGAATCCTGCAGGTGGTTTAAGAAGACTCAAGGCAAGACTCAAGCACCATAAAAACAAATAAAACATGGTGGTGTTGGTTTGTGAGTACAGAACAAGGCTGTAAAAGTTTCACAAATGTGCTACCAAAATGAAAGAGGGACGGGCTTTGACAAAAACAAAACACAAGTCAGTAGAAAATTCCTAAAACTGAGAGCAAGACTCAAAGCCTCACTCGTAACAGTAGATCCGAACACCTCTACGATGGAGAGACTGTAAAACGACAAGATCAGGGGACTACAACGTGATGCCTGGGGCCCCCCTAAGAACATCTGAATAGCCCATCGACAAAATACACAACGTTCTTTTAACTGACTGAGTGATGAGCTAACCATAACATTATGTATCACTCATCTGGAGAAATTTTTTTTTATGACCAGTTGTACAACTTATTAAATACATTTCCACCATAAGGTGTCAAATTTTCACAGCTGCTTGTTGCTACGGGACACTGACAGGCTCTTGCATAAATGCTCCATGGGCTAATTGGCAATACAAATCATCTTCAACGGGATTTTGAAGTGGCTGACTAGCAACCAATGGGAAAGCGTTTTATATGCAATACCACACGTGGAAATACAAGGTTCGTCTGGGTGCTTAAAATCCTTGAACATGCTCGAATTTTAATGTTCTTTTCAAAAGGTTGATTGATTGATTGATTAAATGATTGATTGATTGAGGCTTTATTTAAGCACAGCATAAACAACATCAACAAATCACCAAATCGAAACAACAAGTATGAAATGTGTATTAGTGTGAGGATTATATATTAATTATATACATTTATAATGGCCCATCCAAAATACGAAGGTAGCGTTTCCCAGAGGTAAATTAAAAAGGGAAGAACTTCCTGCAGCTGAAAGTTTAGAAAACATATTGTCATTTTTATACCATACAGGCAGATATTTGACTCAAAAATGATTCAAACAATGTGTTGCCCTTACAGAAATTGTTTTCTTTAATAAATGATTTACTGTGTTTAAGATAAAATACAAGGCTAAAAAAAGATGAAAGTTCATTGACAAATGCACTACACAATTTTTTTTGTGTGTATTTGAGCTTTAAGTTGAAAGATGTTCGGAAATAGTATTACCCCCAGGTGCCACTTCCTGTTCTGTGATCTAGTTGTCATCAGTAGTCTCACGCCATCGATGTTGAAATATTCACAATACAATGCCGTAAGTTTCTAAAAGTGTTCAAGTTATGCAGAAACATATATATATATATATCTTGTAAGGTTCAGAAAGTTTATGCACTCTATTTTTGAGAATTTATTTGCATTGTGATGTACTTTGGCATTTGTCACCATCCAGGGAAGGGAATAAAAGTCTCAATATCACATCCACTGTGTTCACATTCCTTTCTTCTTAGCTTGGTGCGATCTAGATGACACTACACATGAATTTCCTACACAAGATATTAAAATTAATATGTCTGGACAAATGCACATGCAAGATTAAATCACAGATATATTTATGGCTCTGCAAAATACCCGATTCAAACTGGAATTTCTTCCTTGAATGGTACTGGAGAAAATGGAAAAATGTCTTTGAAAGTCCTTAAAATGTGCTTGGCCATGAAAGAGACATACGAACCATATAAGTAGTACTAAATTTAAAAAAAAAAAAAGGTTTCAACGATAACAGCGCTCATTTGCATTGACATGCTCCAGAATATCCATGCGAACTATGTCTCTGCACGTGCACAGCAATAATGTGGGTCAATGCAAATAGCCCACGCCAGTCAACTTGATGCAAGCCAACAAAAGACTGGAGGGATGCCGAGTTAATGACGGTCCAAAAACAGAACTATTATAAACAACTATTGAAGGCGCTTTGAAATAAAGAAAACATTATTTTACCTGGCTTTTGCTCATCTGGCAGGTTTAAACATGTTTGGGATGCTCAGCATCCAGCAGGTGTTCAAAACACTCAGTGGGAAAGGGCTAGCTCTTGTTATTTTCCTGGCTGGGAAACTATTTACAATCCTCGCTGCTGCATGTGCCCACCACCTTGTTTTTATCTGAGTGTTTTCTTTTTTTAATGTAATTTCTCCCAGCAGGCGACTGAAACATAATTGGATGTGTTTATGGTTAAGAAAAAAGCAAGAAGATGGGGAGGCGACAGTCAAGAAAGCACTTCTTCAAACTTTGAATATGAAAGGATAATTAATACATAAGCTTTATGGAAGAGTAAACAAGTGAGAGAGCGAGAGGGCGCGGCGGTCATTGACGAGCCTAGCTCGGTAGGGAATCTTGCACAAATCTTTTTATGGAGATAAGATTTAAAAAAAAAAAGTACTCGTTTGGCACGTTGGCAGAAAAAGTGTGTCTTAATTGTTCTCAACTGGAGGACCCACAATTCCAAATCAAGAAACAACATTCCATTTCACATTTATTGTTTATAGGATTGTGCAGTTCAGGGCTGGTTTATAAAAAAAAGTAAAATAACCAGCAAAACCAAAATGTACCTTATAGACTGGCACATATGCGTTGAACTTTGGGGGTAATAGACCCAAGTGGGAAAGGCAGGAACTCGAAACAAGGCGTGCTCACAACAACAATGGTATTTATTTAAAAAACATGGACCGATGTATCAATGGAACAAGAAGGCACAAAACAAAATACATGTCCTAAAAAAATGGACAAAGTCCAAATAAGAAACACTGGAAATGAAAACTGCAATGGGCAATATGACAAACAAAACCAGAAAAAAAAGACAAACTTGACACAATGACCTGACAATTTGCAGTGTTGGAGACACTACTTTTAAATAAGTAATTAGTTATAGTTACTTCCTACTTCTTCCAAAAAGTACCTGAGTAACTGAATTGCCCTATAGTACAAGTAACTAGCTACCAGGGAAAGTACCTATTTCCGTTACTTTAAAAAGAAGGTGTGTGTAAAATAATTTGAAATCTTCGAGCATGGCTTTATCGCCATCTACTGTTAAGGAGTGTTTATGACCCACCGTTTTTTTTTGTACCATTATTTTGGCATCTTAATGGCAAGTGCAGGCGGCAAAGAAGAGAAATAACAGACCGTGGCACGATAGTATGCGTGTGTGTGATTGTGTACATTATCTAGCCAATCTGCAAGTGAAGTTACTTTTTTCTCCCCGCTGCAATTTGTTATCTAAATAAAGGCCGGGTGATACTGTTGTCGCATTATTTTTCTGCCATATTTCTCTCCCCTTTGTGCTAAATTGGTTGCGATTTTTCACAGGGATAATATCATCAAGGCTGAATACGCAATTTTGTGCAATAAATGCACAATTTTGAAGGAGGGCGGGATAACAAACAATTCTTATCAGTACTAGTAGAAAATATACTGGAATCATTGAAAAGTATTTTACGTTGTTTAATAAATGCACAGTGTGTATCATTTAGCACCTCCAAGGTGGAAACAATATGATGGCCTGGGAGGGATGGGCGCCACCAGGCTAACTTGCCAAAGACACACCACAGAAATAGGTGCCTCAAGGTCCAACCAACCAGCCAATAAATCAGAGGTAAAACAAACATTATTCTTGAAAGACAAAAATATTTATTTGAACAGTAGGCAAAGAAACATAAACTAATACTATCATATAAAAGTGCGTTTTTAAAAATGTTTTTGTCATGATTACTGATTTGTTTCACCGGTGCCCGCTCATTTGGCGCCAACCGCCGCGGGTTCTGACAAATGTACTACTCCCTGTCACTTTTTGAACCCAGTCCTGTCAGTCCCCTGTGGTCAGTCCATCTGCAAACCTCACTGTATACTTAGCAAGCCTTTTTTCGACCCTGACTGCCACCTGTCCCGTATTTGCTCTCGTCTGTCTCCGGCTAACGACCTGTTTTGATCCTGACAACGTCTGCTCTCCCGTTCCGGCTTACGACCTCTTTTTGTCCTCGGCTATGTCTACTCTCCCACTCTGCTTTACGGCTCGTTTGTGACCCCGACCACGCTTTGCTCTCCCTGTCCAGGCTACCAACCAGCTTTTCCGTCCCTGACACCGCCATCGCCCGCTACGGAAGATCCACTTCCATATTCGGATCACAATCCGATTGCGAGAGCGCCTTGCTTCCCGCCTCCAGCGATCATCTGATTGCGGGCGATGCCCTTCCTCTTTCTTTCAATACAATTGTGAGAAAACGTTACGCGATTGGGTCTACCCTGTGTGCTGGTCGTGACAGTTTTAAATACGGAGACATTATTATTAATTGTATTTGGCATGAGGCTCAACTTGGGGTAGCTGACTTGATTCTCTGCCATCTTGCTGCTAAGGATATCCATGTTTTTCTTTCTGTTTTTTTTCCGTCCCCTTTTTTATTCTATATTTTCTTTTTTTCTCATTTTATTTTAATTCCCTTCTTTTTTGGTTCTTTTTTCCAAATGTTTGCATTTTTTTCTTTTCTTTTTCTTCTTTTCTTTTTCCCTTTTTTTCTCCTTTCTTTGCAAAAGGCTTGGCAGATAAAAGCGAAGCAAAATGGAACAGTTTGGTCATTTGAGTATTCTTCCTTGTGTTTTGTAGCACTCGTTTTCAGTTGCATCACACAATATAGTGACATTTAGGGGTCAAATATTACACACTGTCCTTTCTAAAGGGCATACTGACGAGTGGTGGAAACAAATTTTATTCAATGAAACAAAAAACCCATTGTTGATTTGAAGCAAAAATACATGCTTTAGAAAAAATAATAATAATGCTTGTAGGTCAAGACATTTGTTACACGATTGTCCATAGTCTTGCAAGTAAGGGTGCCCCAAAAAACTTTTGAAACGCTTAGTAAAATCATTTTGGTAACTCTGAGTCTCTGTAGTCTGTATTATTTTTTGCGCATTGTCGCACACGATTTCTGTCGCACTACGCGATACAATGACATTTTGTGGTCAAGTAAAACAAGCTATCCCTTTAACTGAGGTCTGGTAACATTTATTTTGGTCTGTTGCTTTAATGGTCCAGTCTGCATCCAAAGTGATACAAACCACTGACCTACGCCTTGATCTATTTTCTCTTTTTCAGGGCACGTAAGGATTTGCCCGAGACGTTGGCCACAATCTGTTTCGTGTTGTCGCTATATGTATTTTTGCACAGGCCTTAGTCCACATTACATGGATTTAACATCAGATACACAAGGATTTGAGAAGATCAAGGTCTGTTGAGAGACTGATTTTTTTTTTTAACCCTTCTCCCCGAAGCGCAGTGCTTCTACCGCACTAATCTCTCCCCAACCTTCCTCTTTGGCAAGATAATGTCGCTTATGTTTTGTTAAAAAGTCCTTGAATATTTTCTCTCATAATCCCCAAATCTGTCCTGATCATTATTTTACATGGCTGTATTTTCCTTATCTTCGCAGTCTTTGAACACAGGAAGTAGTGACTTTGGTTTGCTTTCATAGTTTTACTTAAACAGTCTTTTTTTTTCCAGTCACAATGTATGGTAAACCTCTTTATTATAGTACGAGTTTTTTTTTAGAAGTTGTATAATATGCGCCAACTTTAAGTGGGAAATAGTATACAAATAATGTACATTCCGTCACATAGAGCTGATTATAAGCTCCACCTAGTAAATTTTTAAAGGAAAAAACTTTTTTGTACGTACATAAGCCGCACCCCACCAGCAAGTGCCCATTTTGATACAAACGCATTTACAAAGAAAGACGGTACACGAGAAAGGGTTTTATTGATATAGTATACCGTTACCCCTTAACATTTCGACTTTTGACAAACAAATACGTGTCTGTATGATGTCACCAGTCACTGAACTCCATCATGCCACGTATCATTGGAACATTTAAACTCTTGGGATTCAAGATATGATGACTATTTTAAGATATACTCATCTGAGAAACAACTCAATCAGTCCGATACAAAATAAACAAAAACAATAAAACTGGCCTAACTCAACATTTCGTCCCCTGGCCGTCTTCTACTTCTTTGAATGTCCGCGAAAATGGCTTCTTTACATCAACAGACTGCAGAGGATTACAATTACACCATCGTCTGATCTTAAACCAACATGCGGGCAAGGAAAAACTCAAAACCTCAGCGTGAGGTAAAAAGAAACCTTGAGTGGGGTAGGTGGGTGGGCGGACGGACGGACGGACGGACGGACGGACGGACGGACGGGCGGGCGGGCGGGCGGGCGGGCGGACGGACGGACGGACGGACGGACGGACGGACGGACGGACGGACGGACGGACGGACGGACGGACGGACGGACAGATAGATAGATAGATAGATAGATAGATAGATAGATAGATAGATAGATAGATAGATAGATAGATAGATAGATAGATAGATAGATAGATAGATAGATAGATAGATAGATAGATAGATAGATAGATAGATAGATAGATAGATAGATAGATAGATAGATAGATAGATAGATAGATAGAACATAATGTGAGCCTAGAGGAAGCTGACATGATTGTCCGCCATCTTGCTGAAACCAAAAAAAACTCAAAAAGGCTGGGCAAAAAGATAAAAAGTGAAAAAGGGCATTTTGGTCACATTGAGTCTCTGTTATATATATTAATCCTCGTGCTTTTTAGCAGCATTTTTTGTGCAACAACCAACATAGGAATTTAGAGCTGTCATTTAATAAACACTGTCTCTTTAAACAATGAAATAATATCGCCCTATATACAGTGTGTTGGCTACGCACACTGTATGTAAATACATTTCTATATAAATTACGTTAATATCTGTGACCTTGTGAATCTTAATATAATTCCGGAACACTTGCGACCAGTACCCAATCACTAACTTGCAAATATCTTTGCCTGTTTACCGTAACAGTATTTTTTATCCTTTTTATTCAGAGTGATACATCTAATCTTGTAAACAAGATGAGGCAGGAACTGAGGACAGGGTTGCTCAAAAAGAGTGATGGATTTAATAGGAAAATGAGGTACAACGTGACAAAAACAAGGGTTCACAAAGCAATAAAATGTCTAACCAAAAACATGACAGAGTCCAAACAAGAAACATTGACAAAAAACAGAAATGGAAAATGCGAGGAGTAAAGTGTGTAAAAAGTGTGCACTAATACACTAACAACACGTCCAAACAAGAATCCAGGAACAAAATAAAACAAACTTGGCATGGCAGTGGAATGAAATCAAATGAAAATGACTTTTAGCCAGTACTAACCCCAGGTGGAGGCCTTCTGGTCGTAAAAGGTATATGAGACAAAAATATTCACTTTGTTGTTATCAATGGCAAAAAATGCAATTCTAATTCTTTAACAAAACTTGATTTTTCATTTGTTGCACTTACAGTACAATCAATCGAAGTTAATTTGGTTCTTTAGCACAAATGAGAAAAGCTTGCTGTGATTTTGAATCAAAAAGGATATTTGCATCGTTAAACCCAAATTTAGGATTATAGCGTTAAGCAATACCCTGACAAAGCATCGCTTCTGTGCAAAACGTCCAAATGGAACACATCTCAAATCTGACAACAAGCACTTCCATTCAAGCAGACAGCCTGCAATCTCAATACGTAAAAATACACTGACTGTCCCTTTTGCACTTCCATCTTCACATGAGCCCACTCAAACTGATGAGAACATCTATGAGTACAATGAATGCTCAGTTAAAAGAAGAAGGAAAAAAAATCTTTCATTGCCAGTGCAGATGTTCACAGGTCCATTCTATCACACTCGGGTGTATGACTGCAAAGGGAAGAAAACTGGGGTAAATTCTTTTATGATGAAGTATTTTTACCAAACCCCGATGATGATGAGAATAAGCTGATACAATACAGCCTTCACAGCTAGGAGATGAATGCTTTTGCTAAGGGTAGATGTAAACCCCCCCAGAAGACGTGGGGTGGATCTAAAAATGAAATAAAAAATATTTTAAAAGGGAATCATTGTCTTCAGCAGCTATACTGTAGCTTCCGCTGTCTTGGCATTTTCTCATGCTCAGTCCTGTCGCCAAGCCCGTCTCCCTGCCCCAATACAGCAAGATTTACTCACATGTCCAAATGGGTAATCTTATTTATTCCATGTTCCGGCTAGGATCAGCCTGGCTCAGCATAAAAAAGAAAAAGAAAAAGTGTAGTCCTCTATCATCTGTAGACATGTCCGTGTTAATTACTTTTCATTCCAAAATCTTAAAACAGTTCAGACTTGAGATACACTCATTTTTGGCTGAATTTATACAAAGATGCTGTGTGACAAGCTAGCTTGTTGTTTCAGATGATAATGACAATGAGATCAGGTTTATCACGTTTAAATTGTGACCTGTGTATTTTCGCTTAAAGTTGAAGCTTATCATTGACCCTTTCAACAACAAAATCATTGATTTAACCCTCCAAGTTGAAATAACATAGTTGAGTCCCTTTTGGTGACTTTGAGATGATATGTGATTTTTCGGCTCCCAAAAAGCTTTAAAAGTGAAATATACCCCCTACGGTGACACTTGCCATAGGGCTATTCACAGAAAGTAGTGAGTGAAGGGGGCAGAGCTTAGCCAAAGGTCGATTCCCAACACAACGTGAGCGTTAAATTTGCATTAGACTTAAAAACGGAACATTTCTTAAGCATTTTTAATCGCAATTATGGACTAACTCAAGGGAGGACGAGTTCAATCATTCAATGATCATGGGATTTCCAAGCAGAGTATCGGACCGGTATCGATCGATCTAACCCTGTATTTACTTGGATCCTATTAATACGGAAAAATCCCAGTATCGCCCAACCCTACTCTGAGATGCCCCCACTCCTTTTCTAATGCTTCTGTTCGATTTATTTCAGATGGAGCGCTGACTGCTGGGATCAATACAATTGATCGACAACATCTAACCGGTCTAAATTGCCACTAAGTTATCTGATTGATCATTTGAAACCCGGCAGTATTTGGAGGCAGGGCGGTTATCGGCTCAAAGGCTGAGGCGTGAGAGTGGTGGTGGTGTGAGCATGTGGCTCGCTGAAAGAGATCTTCAATTATAAGAGGCTTGTCCTGTTTTCGCATCCTCCCTTCAGCCGCATCAATCTTTTACCTCTATTAGGATAAAGGCAGGCCTCTGCCGCACGGTCTCATGAGGCAAATCTGCAGAAACAGTTGATCTGATGGTTTTCGCCACAAATCCTCTTTGCATGACTTTCTTTTGCAGACATTAGACACGCTGTATTACCGTGCGAGTCATTTTCCGAAAGCTGATGCGGGTGACACGTTCGCTTCCCAAGACTTACACAACTGGACGTAATAAATTGAGATTGAACTAAAACCAGTGACGTCAAGCTAGGAGAGGCAAGTTAGGTAGTGCCTGAACTATCATGCAAATTGTTAGGGTCTGGCATACCTCCCACCACCATTGGGTCCCAATGGGTGTTTTGAAATAGGCACATTTATGTCCAATTATCACCAGTGAACAATCATCCTAAACCCTTTAAAAGGACATTGTTTAGAAAAGTATGTCGGGTGATTTTGAGTTCTTCTGTCATCCTCAGTTTAATTTTCACCACCACGGTCTGATTGTTTGTTTTTGGGGTCCTTGTTACTTAAATCCTAGCATTTTTCCTTTCCAATTTCGGTCGTTGTTTCTAGTTTTGAACTCTGTCGAATCTTGTTTTTGTTTTTAGTGCCTTGTATTAAATACAACCTTATTGTTGAACACCTCTTCCTCCAGTTTCTCGGCCTAGCCCATGTAACCTGTCCAGGCGGCGAGGGGGAATCCTGTTGGCTGTGCCCGTGTTTCCTTTCTCGACCGCCACTACATTTTTATTTTTTTAAGGGGTTTAGGGCTCCTGGTATCCAGCCCTGGAGGGGGGGATTATGTGAGGAAGTGGCATACCTCCCACAACCAGAGGGCCCTAACTGGTGTTTTGAACTGGGCTCAGGTGTGTCCAACATCTTTCAAACACAGTCCAAGCTCTCGAGGCGGGCATTTGTTTTTGATTATTTTGTATCTGTCTTTTGTTGGCATACTGTGAGGCCAACACATTGTATAGTCAGAGCAAACTAATCAATATTGAACTACAGATGGGAGCCACCATTGTAGTGTCGTCTACTGGATTGGTGAGATGGATGGCAACGCAGCTGTGAGTAAATAGGATGAAAAGGGCTGGGCTGAGCACACACCCCTGTGGCCAGCCAGTGCTGTGAAACAAGGGGGGCTGACATTGTCTTCCTAATTCTCACCCCATAAAGTCTTTTGGTGAGAAAGTCCCTGATCCAATGACATGATGATGCAAGCAGACCCATCGTGTGTAGCTTTAGTGCCAGCTTGTTGGGGTGAGATTGTCAAAAGTTAAGCTCAAGTCTACAAACAGCAAGACCCCGACCCATCTCCATGTTTGGCTGTTGGAGATGGGTCGGGGTCTTGTGCTGGATGATAGCGATAGGATCCTCCGTGGACTGATTATTCCTGTAGACAAACCGGAGGCTGTCAAGGTGCGTAGGGATGAGGTCTTGATGTACTTGAGAGGAATCATTACCACTATGGTCAAAACAAGACTAGTTATAATTAAGACAGGTGGGGTTTTTCTCTGTACTGGGAATATAGTGGAATAATTTAGACTCACTGGAACCTTGGACAGCTGAAGGGATAGGTTGAAGACATCCAGGAAGACTACTGCTAGCTGGTCAATGCAGAGTTTGCCCTGACACTTTGTGCAGTCCTGCAGCTTTACGGATGTTGTTCAATTCCTGCCGCTGCAGGACGAGGGGCTGGTGCTTCTCATCTAGCCCAGGTAGGTGTGGAGTATATCTGTTGCCTGGTGTTTTGAAGCAGGCAAATACGCTATTTAGTGTGTCAGGCAGTGTGGAGTCATCGGTGAGAGTTGCGATGTGGTCGTCTAGTTTTTCATGGTTCTAATGCTTTTCCAGATGTTCTGGGGGTTGTTGTGGTTAAAATGATCCGTGAGTCTGTCTTTATACCGTAGCTTGGCCTCTTTGATACTTTTCTTCAGCTCAGCTGGAGCTCTGCTGTAAGCCAGCCTGTCTTCGTAAAACTATGGTTGCTGGTTAAAAAATACAGTGATGGTCTTCTGCATTCGCAGAGACCTCAACATTGGATGGTAAAGATGATGTTTACTCTTCAAGGTCTGCATCCTTGCTAAACACAGACAAATCTGTGTGCTCACAGTCCTGTAGTGCGAAAGAGTCCTGGTGGTATGGCTTTGTGCTGCAGGCCAGAGGTTGGTAGGTGTCACTGAGCTCCACTGATATATGGTCAGACATATCCAAATGTCACTTGTACACTACTACCAGAATGAAGCTATTGTCTGTATCACACAAGGATCTCCAGAATATTCTGCCATGAACTAGTTCATCTCAAGTCTTTGATTATACTATTGTTTCTATCACCCAAAATTCAATGAAAACGAGAAGAGTAAACACTTGTGTACAGAGTTTTGGGAGATGAAAATTCAAGCATCTGACATTTTAAGGTCAGACCTTAAAATGTGTACAATTACAAACTGACTCGCTACGAAAAGTGAGCTGCCTAGATTGTGGCGGTACTTACAAAATCGCAACAATTATCTTTCTGTCCACAGGAACAACATGAAAACAATCCCGCTTGAGAACATATAATCTCAGGTTCCACCACAGTGCAGTGCATTCCTAGCCTGGCTCTTCACGCCAAAAAACGAGCGGTCTTTGGGGCCCTCTCAGTAGCTGCAATCTCTCTATCAGTCTGGCCGGCCTATTCGGCGATTAATTCCAGTCGTAGAGAGGAAACAACCCTGTTGGACCACACATCTTAGGTGACAGATTTGTTTGCCTTTTCAATCTCACACCATAACAGATAAGACAACAAGATACTCATGAAGGTTAGTTTGTGATGGTGTTGTAAAGCACCAAAGGGAGGAACTCAGGGGGATGCACTTGCATCGGCTATTGTGCTGAATGGTGCAATCCTGGACTCCTCTCACGTAAAAAGGAAACAGGTGGTGGAGTACAGTGTGTATGTGATTTCAGTCAGCTAAAGGCAGGGCGGCGGGTAAGAGTGGGTTGGGGGTTATTATAATTAAAGCGGCAGATGCTGTTTCACGCACCACATCTGGCCAGTACTCTCATTCCCAGAATTCTGCACAAATCCCTGCAACAATAGTGTAAAAAGACATTACGTGGTGCTAGAGCTCATGCACTTATGACTTATGTCGTATCTCCAAAAAAGCCCTTTTGGAAAGTTTTCCAATATTTATCGAACAGTTCATTAGATCAATACTGACTGACAGAGTGTTTTATGAAATGCATTCGCATGATGAGTAGATGTTGCCGGATAATTTTCTTCAGCGGGATCTCAAACTTACCGTATTTTCCGCACTATAGGGCGCACCGGGTTATAGGGCGCACCCCCAAAAAATTGTTTTTGGTCCTATATCTTCCATAGATAAGGCGCACCGGATTATAAGGTGCTACAATGGGAACGTCGACAAAACAGTCAGATAGTTCAGTCAAACTGATTACCCTTTTAACATTCCCAAAGCTTGTAAAAAAGCAAATACGTGTCGTAGACACGTGCGGATGCGGTGTCCGTACAATGTCACTCAAATGCATCATTTCAAATATCATTCGGAAGGTTAAAGTCTTGGGATTCAAGAAATGCCAACCATTCCTTAGTTTCTATTTTCTTTTTCGCTCGCATCTTTACTGTGCATATGACAATAAACACTTGGAATTGAGTTTAATTCACTCAACTCATCACAGCAACATCAAGATCGTTCTAAAACAAGATACCGGGAAAATATAAAGCCGCATAACTCACCTAAGTTCTCACGTTCAATAATGATACGCAATCATGGTTTTCTTACAACCGTGAGTGTAGTAAATCCAGGAGAGTAAAATGTTTACAAATACAGACTAATGAAACATGTTTCTCTATGGCGTAGTTTAGCAAGCTTGCTATTCAGTCATCTTTTTCGGTCAATTGCAGGGTTTGTTTTGGCCCTCTAGCCAATCCGAGGCTCCGAATAACTTCAGCCAATAGCGATCGATTCAACGGATGATTGACACATCTTTTTCGGCCAATTGCAGGGTTTGTTTTGGCCCTCTAGCCAATCCGAGGCTCTGAATAACTTCAGCCAATAGTGATCGATTTAACGGATGTTTGACACATCTTTTTCAGCCAATTGCAGGGTTTGTTTTGGCCCTCTAGCCAATCCGAGGCTCTGAATAACTTCAGCCAATAGTGATCGATTTAACGGATGTTTGACACATCTTTTTCGGCCAATTGCAGGGTTTGTTTTGGCCCTCTAGCCAATCCGAGGCTCCGAATAACTTCAGCCAATAGCGATCGATTCAAATGATGATTGACACATTTTTTTCGGCCAATTGCAGGGTTTGTTTCGGCCCTCTAGCCTATCCGAGGCTCCGAATAACTTTAGCCAATAGCGATCGATTCAAATGATGATTGACACATTGGTTAGCCAATGAAACGCCGGTATATAAATCCCAGCATACACCGCGGACTACTCCACGTTCGGGGGAAAATCGAGTCGGCGGCTGTTGCGTAAGTTGCGAGACCTTGCGATTTATTATTGAGCCATATATAAGGCGCACTGTATTATAAGGCGCATGGTCAGCTTTTGAAAAAAATTAAGACTTTTAGGTACGCCTTATAGTGCGGAAAATACGGTGATTAATTTGGGGACTGCCAAAAATATGTTCTGTGTGAGTTTAGGAGAACTCGCGTTTTCCATGAAACAAAGAGCTGTTAAAACTCATTCCACTGTTCTTACATATCTCTGGAAAAAAGGCTATTCCAAAAATGTCTAAAAACATCAAAAATCAATAGTGATATTCAGTCAGTCACTAATAAATTATTTCAATAATCGGCAACTTTGCTCATTGTGAAAACCTATAACATGAATTTAAATAAATGAATTTTAATAAATAAAAAATAACAATACAAATATAACAATTTCGATAAGAGCATTTTTATAATCTAGTGATTTCTTTTTCCTACTTCATTTTATTCAAAAAGACATTATGTACAATGTCAAGAAGCCTTGATGCAATATACAAATGGATGCAGTTTTTGTATGTATTCAAAATCCAAAACACAAGTGGACGGTTAAAACGAAATTTGCTGTTTGTTTCCCTTTCCAGTTTTCCCCATCAGAAATATCTGCATGCAACTGTTTTCAAATGCTTCTACGAGCTTCACAGAGCTCATCCTCCATTCAGAGCAGTAGGAAGCTATGTCTCCTTTCGTCAGCTTCGTGCTCAGCAAACACGATATGGCGTATTCAGTCGGTGTTATGCGGATATCTCCTGATGCTGATTCGGAGAAGCAGCGCCACGCTGCTAAAACATATGTGGAACCCCGGGTGGAATATGACATCCACATTTGGACAAAGGCGGGTGGGTGAGTCATGATTTCGGCAGGGAGAGAAAAGTGAAACAAATTTATCGTTGAAATTGTCATTGAGTGACATCTGGTGAAAAAAACTACAGAGAGCAATATGAGGATACTTTTGTAAAACATAAATCTCTGTTTTTTCACAGGGGTTGCGTTCCAAAAAGAACCCGTGACAGGCAAATTCCGCAAAGTAAAAACTTTTCGTTTTTTACAGTTATTATATCAGGCCACGGTTTGTTGAAACATGTACATAAAAACAAAAAATTAAATAGCACCATTCAAGGTGTTGGTTCCAATAGAGGATTGGTGGTTGGTGGTTGTGAGCAGTAGTAACCAATTGGGCTGCCAGAGGGCGTTAAAGACCCCATGAAGCAGATGTTTATTGATTTTGTTAGTGTCTGTTGCGGCTGTCTTGATACATAACTTAGTTAAAGATATCGCGGAGGCCTGAGATACAACCCAAAATTTTGATAAAGCATCATTGGACCAAAAAATAATAAATACATCTTACAAAGAGCCGAAAAAAATAAAAGCTTAAAACAACCCTTTGAATAAATGCAACACATGAGCTATATCGGCCTACTATCAAAATGAATAAGTTTAATGCAGTGCATCCTATGAAGGATGATGCACTACTCTATTGTAGGATACCTCCTCAAGTGTACCTCCATTACAACATTAACAAATGTATACTTTTCATTTTAGGCTCTCTTGTTTGATGTGAAGTGTATGTTGCAAACACAAGCATTTGTGACGAGTGCCTCCGTTTAATGTTTTCACTTAAACACACAACTCTCTTCTTTTTTTTTTTTATCAGGAATGTAGGCATGGATCCTATAAAACTTAATTTTCTGTTCACAATTTCTTTTTTCCGATTCTGAGAATTAAACTACGTTTCGATGTTGCAGGTGGCATTTTCTGTCTCTCGTCGCCCATGACCCGCGGAAGAACAACATAATAATAAAAAAATAAAAGAAATATAAGACTTTTGTAAAGTAAATCTATGCACAGTGACCTCCATTTTTTTTTACGAAAACGAAAATGTTTATTAAATTTTGGAGCTTATTCTGTATGATAAGAACTCATTCATCATATTTGTCCTCCACTGAGCAAGCTCCATCTTTTTGAAAGGTTACAGTCTTAAACACTCGACCACTATTGAGTAGGTTAGCTGTAATGTGCAGTGGCATTGTGAGGCTTATTTTGAAGGGTCTTTCAACGCACATTTAAGGACACCCATTCAGTTTTATCCATCCGTATAAAGTGCATGCAATATTTGTATCAATCATACATAGTGTAAACATACTTATTGCTCCTGGCGACAAATCAATCAAGCACACTTTTAGAGTGAGGAGTTAACAAGCATGAAGCTTTAAGTCTAAATACCTCACTCAAGCTTTCCCCTTGAAGTCGGTTTTCGCGGTTACTTGGGACCAGAACCACCCGTGAAAAGTGAAAATCCGCAAAGTAGTGTTGCCTTCATCAGAGCAGACTTACCAGCTGAGAATCAAAGAGAAAGAGAAAGAAAGAACAAATGATGATTTTAAATTATTTAAAAAAAAATTTGGGTGGGGTGCACTTTGACCAAAGCCCTGCTGACTGAGAGAGAGACAGAGTGAAAGAGAGAGAGATAGAGAGAGATAAAACAAAGGGTTTGGCATGGCGAAGGAACGGGACACAAACTCTTCTCAGCCGGATGTAGAGATAACACAGAGCACGTGTCAGGTCACAGTGCAGTATAAATTGGGCAATCGGCATCAGAAATCTCAAGTTAAGGGGTGTTGGCCGATTGGCGTAAATATTGGAATGTGGCTCATCAGCGATGCCGAGCTTTTTTTCAAAAGCCTGCAATTGTATTTTTATGAATGTATGCTGCGTTTTCTTGCACTCAATGGTTTTTTTTTCGGATGATGTTCTTTTTCTTTTTAAAATATTTAAAATGAAAATGAAAGTGGATTTTTTTCATTATATTCTTTAAATATATCATAGCAATAAAATATACTCTATTTTGTAATGACATAAAACTAGAGAAGGTAGCCTACAATAGAGTAGTCACATGGTGAATCATTTTTCAAAGGATGCAGTGCACCCAACTTAGTCATTTTCATAGTTGGCCAATACAGCAAATGTAGATACATACATCATGTGTTGTGTTCATGGTTTTTAGGTCCAACATGGCTCTTTCAATATTTTGTGTTGCAGATCCCTGTCTTAGACAGACCTCATCTGGTCCAGGGACAAAAAAATAAGAACAAAGGATACTGTATACTTAGGGAAGTTGTCTTTTCCTAAAGGTTATATGACATTTTGTTCATTGGATACTTTCATTCAAACACATCTGGATACTTAACCCATACGTCATCACGGGTCCTAACCCGTCAGAACTAGTCAATCAACCAAATGTTTTCTTTGCCCAGAATGCATTGCAACAATCATTAAAGTACCTTGCTAGGATGGATTCAGTATTAAATTTGATGGTCCATAAACGATGACATTTTAAGTGACTAAACAGACGGCGATTCGATGTGACTTCGACAATCAGCAGCCTCTTCTGCAATTATGAACCGCAAAAGACATTCATCAGAAAATTTTAGATCAGAGAATAGACAGTGCCATATGAGAGTTCACAAAAAGTCAGTTCATCGATTAACTGTATTCTCAAAACTTTACCCCAAAAGTCATAAAGGAATACTACTTTAACTTGAGGTCCCTGATGAGAACACTTACCATATTTTTCACCATAAGGCACACATAAGTATGAGATTTGTTTAAAATTTTTAGACCAGCTCGGTGGTCTAAGAACCTGCCCCTGAGATCGTAAGGTCACAAATTTGAATCTTAGCCATACCAAGACTTACACAATTTTTGGGTAATATCTGATGTTTTTGTGAGATTGTTAACATCCATCCATCTATTATCTGCACCGCTTATCCTCAGTAGGTTCATGGAGGTGCTGGAGCCCATCCCTGCTATCTTCAGGGAGTGCGCAGTGGACACCCTGAACTGGTTGCCAGCCAGCCACATGGCACACAGTGACAGAAAATGTTCTCGCTCATTCACGCCTAGGGACAATTTGGACCGGCCAATTATCCTAACTTGCATGTTTTTGGAATACGGGAGGGAACCGGAGTAACTGGAGGAAACCCAAGCAAGCACGGGGAGAACATGCAAACTCCACACAGGAAGTTCGAAGATTGTTAACAATTCCAACTAAATGTTATTTGCATGCCACCTCCTGTGACTGTTATGCCTTCTCCTTTGTAAACTGGAAGTTTCCCACAAACTGAAAGGGACACATGACGTCACACGCAATGTATTGTTTGCGTAAGTACTCATGCATGACAACGCTGTAGCGTATCTAGCAATTTGAAAGAGTTTGTTATCATCTTGGTGCTGTTGTTTCATGAAACGGTGTCATTTTTCCACCCAGAGTAGGACTATGGTGGTGCAGAAACTTACAGCAGATTGTGATTAAAATAATCGATTGTTGACTCATGGGCCAACCTGACTCTTTTGCGAGCTTTCGAAAAGTGACTCTGAAAGTGAAGAGAGCAAACCTTTTAATAGAGATTTAGCAAAGCTCTTTTTCTCAGAAACAGAGGACAAACAAAAGAGTAAAACAATGTTATTGAGGTGATGCTGCTTTATCTGACTTCAGGGTAGAAACAAGTTTTGAGGTCAGTCTGTGGTTTTAATTTACAACTAAAAGCACAACTATTTTGGACAAACTTGCCAATGACTCGTCGAATATCCTGCATCTTAAACAGTGAAACCCTGAACCCAGAAATTGCCTTTGATTGCATTTTTTTCTAAACTTTTGCTAATAATGGGTCCCAAGAACATTAGTGATAAGGGAAAGTGAAAATGACAGCAATGATTGAGTTGAAGAAGGAAAAGATTGTGAAATATGAAAAAAGTGTACAGGTTTCTACAATCAAAGAGTTATTAACGGTACAGTGATATTTTTATCTACACATTTAAATAATTGTTTTTCATTAAACACACGTTTTATTAATATCTTATCATTATTTTATCATTATCGTCATTATTTTGGGTGTGTTTTTAAAACATTTTTAGGGGGGTTGGCTTATATGTGATGTAGGCCTATGATGTATTGGATAAGAAATAAAATAAAATGCTTGGCTTGATAATTTTCATTTTAGTAAGTTTAAAAAAAGGAAGAATGTCTCACTGAGTACTAATTCCACGTTATTATACAATGTGCTTGAAACGGCGCCCCCATGACTGTATTCTCTAGGGAAACGTTGCTAGTGGATCGAGGGTTGTATGGGACAATATGAGTGATTCATGAGAATCTACATTCAGTATTGAAAGGCAGTAATGCAATATGTATTAACGGATGTAGGTATATACATTTTAATTGATAACGCGATACAGTATTTGTTAACGAAAACAATTATTCGCATTTCAGGAGCGTGTTAGTTCCAAGTCAAGTCAAGTCAAGTCAAATTTATCACATAGCCCTTAATCACAAAAATGTCTCAAAGGACGCCACAGGATCACAATGACACAGTTACCTGATCTTAAACCAACATGCGGGCAAGAAACAGCTCAAAACCTCAGCGTGAGGAAAAAGAGAAACCTTGAGAAGGGACCTCACAAGTGGTATCCCCTTTTCAGGATGACCAGGGTGAATTACATTTAGCATTGCAGTACACAAACATAGTAAACACTAGGTAACATGTTGAAAATTTGTCCGGAAAGTGCATGACAGCAGCGGCGCCCCCAGCCTGTAAACTAGTCCAGAAAGCCTATGACGGCCACGACGCAGCTTCCCATCTCTGCCAGCTGGTCCATGCAGGCGTTCACATGCTTCAGTTCAAACGCTGGTCCGCTGACTCATCTCAAATCATTCCAACACTGGATTTGACGATGGAATTTTCAATATTTCCTGTTTTTTTTTTAAGTGTTAATGTGCTTATATAAACATGTAAAACATATTCTATTATATTTTACAATACACGGACACCGTCAACATGAAAGCATACGTCATTCACAAGCTATAGAATAGAAGTGTGTTTTAAGCCTAGATTTAAACAGTTCCCTTGAGGTTGCAGATCGAATCTAAGTGATCATTCATAGCACCGAGGCTGAATGGAGAACACTCTCGAACTTGCAGATCTCTATTTGGCTCTAAAAAAAATAACGCCCGAAGAAGTGTTTGGCAGACGAAATATTTAGTGAACCGAGCCAAAAAGCCGGTTCTCAAAAAATAGTCCAAATTCCGATCTCGACAAGTGTTTTACGGAACGAGTTACTTCCTTGGTAACTAGTTACTTTTATCATAGTATATTTCAGTTACTTACTCAGTTACTTTTTGGAAGAGGTAGTGAGGAATTATAACTCATTACTTTTTAAAGTAATGTGCCCAACACTGAGTGATGCAATGCAACATTAATACAACACGTCATGCTGGCACGGTCTAACTTTATTTCTCTAAGAGTGATGCGACATCTGAGACCAAATTCTGTTGGACAGACTTGCCATCCTTCTTGACGTCTAATCTTATCGTGCGCTGGAGGCTTACCCTCCAAACCAGCTCGCTCTCAAACGTGCTCCGTCACTGCTGCACATCCCATCCGGTAGAGTGTCAGTCTTGAAGTGGGGGGGAGTCGTGATGGGGGTCAGTAACTCCCGCTGTAAATGAATTCTGGGATGGAAGCCACCCGAGCGAGATGAGCCTGGGGGGGAATCTTCTCACTCGGAGATGAGTGATTACTTCTTTGGCACTAAGTTATGCTAATGAATTCATTTCCAAAAGCACCGTGATTATTTAGAGTTCCTTGCCAACTGTTTCTTTTTTTTTACTTGCCATTTTATGCAAAGACATTCTCTTCATATTTCGCAGACGCTCGTATTGGCGCATCTGCGTGCACGCCGAGCACGATAAAATGGGAGATATTTCAGATTATTACATTTTTCTTCTTACCCCTCATTCTAATTTGTCCTTGATGTGTGTACGGAGCAAATCAAATATGTCATGTTTCCCCATCCTAAATATATCACCAGTGACAAATTTTACAAATTGCTATCTGAAGTCAATATACTAAAGTGGTGAAAAGTGGCTTTGCTTCATAGGCCATATATCAGGACATTACTGCCAGTCACAACAATCGTTTTTTAAGGTACAGCACATTTGTACACCAGGCAAATATTTCAAATATTTCATGCAAGGGAGGTCTTAGGTGCTGATCACCCAGTGTCAGGCTGATTATTATTATTTTTTATTTTCAATTCACTTAAAGTCAAATTAGAAAGGTATTTTGTGTATTTCTTTATAGCTATTATGGGCATTAGACCCTCATCTTAATATGGTGCTTCTTTACAGATACAAATTGCAAATATCCATGCTAGTGCTGAGAGGATGCGAAGACACATAGCTTACACAAAAAAATTAATCCAGGCTGATTAGAGTTGCATTCAATTCAAGTGCAGCTAAAATGAGGACTAATATCCGTTGATGATAACAAAGTTATGGTATTGGCTGGTAAAATAGTTGTTTAACAAAACCACTGCGTAACATACACTCACCATGATACACAGGAGACCTCACAAAGTCCGCCACTATGCCACAGGTGACACTAGCCAAGGGAAAGAGGAGCATGGAGGGGGGTAAGAACAGGTATGGGAATTAAATGAACTGAACTACTTCAAGGCAGTGGATGCTGCATTTGTCATCATTTTTAAGCCTATCCCGTCCTTCATTAAGGAAAATAGTTTGATAAATTTTATAATTTTGGAGGTGCTTGCAATGGTTACGCCCATGCTTTCCTGCATCAAAAATATTTGAAAACTGCAAAAATAATGTGAGCACTTGCGGGAAACAAGTCAAGTCATATTTATTTGTATAGCCCTTAATCACAAGGACTCTTAAAGGGGTGAACAGACCACAGATTATTGCAAACAACAGACTGTTATTAGACCATCCCCTGATCTAAAACCTACATAAGGGAAAGGAAACACTCAAAAACCTCAACATGAAGAAAATGAAGAAACCTTGAGAAGGGACTGCACATGAGGTAATCCTCCTTCCAGGATGACCAGGCTGCAATGGATGTTAATAATAAACAATAACAAATGATACACAGATATGTTCAACATAAAACATAGGTTATTCATGTGCTATAGAATATAAGTGTTTTTTAAGCCTAGATTTAAACAGTTCCACTGAGTTTGCAGATTGAATCTCAGGAAAAAAAGCATTCCATAGCACTGGGGCCCGAATGGAGAACGCTCTCGAACGTGCGGATCTCTTCTTGGCTCCTGGGATCACTAGTTGACCAGCATTTTCAGAACAAAGACTCCTGACCGGAACATAGGGGGAAATTAAATCTGAAAGATATGAGGGAGCAAGTCAATGCAGGATTTTGTATATGACCAACAGAACCTTAAAATCACATCTTAAGCTAACAGGGAGCCAATGCGGGTTAGCTAAAATCGGGGTAATGTGATCAAACTTTCGTGTCTTAGTTAAAAGCCTTGCTGCAGCATTTTGTCACAGCTGAAGGCTCTTGATTTTGGACTTTGGGAGACCGGAGGGTAGTACATCGAGACAGGAGGTAACAAACGCATGAATTATAATCCACGCATCCGACTGAGACAGCACAGGGCGGATTTTAGCAATGTTGTGAATATGGAAAAAAGCTGTTCTCGTAACATATTTGGGTCAAATATGACACCTAGATTTTTGACAGAGTCCTTCTGGGTGATATTACATTTGTCAGTGTTCAGAGCAGTATTTGAGAACAAGTCACGGCATTTAGATGGACCAATAACTAACATTTCGGTCTTTTCAGAGTTAGGTGCAAGAAGTTAAGTGACATCAATTCTTCTATCTCAGTGAGGCAGGTGTCCAAAAACACTTAGAGTGAAAAGGTATCCTAATTGCCCTCAAAACCTTTAGAGAGTCAAAAAGTGAACTTTTTGGAAGGTGTGCAATATGTTACATCTGCCAAAAAGAACATGAACATTAAAGCATGCGATCATCTTGGGCTGCTTTGCTGCATCAGGACCAGGACAACTTGCTCTTGTTGATGGAATAGTGAATTCTGGTGTTTACCTGAAAATCTTGAAGGACAATATTTGTCCATCATTTTTTGCCCTCAAACTCAAGCGCTCTTTGATCATGCAATCACAACCATCGGAAACACCAAGTACACCTCTGAATGGCTCAAAAAGACAGAATGAAGGTTCTGGAGTGACCAAGTCAAAGTCCGGATTTAATTCCAATAGAGATGCTACGGTGTGATCTAAAACAGGCAGTTCATGTTAGAACACTCTTCATTATGGAAGATTTGAAACAATTTAGCAAAGAAAGACTCTTTACCAATTATCTTGAACGTTTGATTTCTGTCATTACTGCCAAAGGTGGAAGAACTCACTACTATGTTCAGGTGGCGAGTACTTTTGCACATAAGGCCAGATAGGTTTTAAGCTTTGGTCACCTAATAAATGGAAAAGGACACATACAGGTATATTTTTAATGGCATTGTAGAGACCAATTTCCAGCAAGCAGCATTCCAGTGAACGGCTGCTACCACAAATAAATATTATCAATTAAAAATGATTATTAAAAGTGTTGGCAACAATTTTAATCAATTGCTTTTCACATTGGGCCTGATAGGTTTTGTTTTTTTGTGCCTCAATAAATGGAATGAACATTTCAAAACTACCTTTTGTTTTTCCTTGGGTTGGCTCTGTGTGAAATTAAAATTGGTTTGATGATCTGAAACATTTGTGAGCAATAAACATGCAAAAAAAAACACATGAAGGAGGCAAATACTCTTTCCCACGACTAAACTTATCCAATGCTCCAACACTTTTGGTAGAGGTCACATTGCCATGGTCTTGAATCAGTTTTTACTCTTTAAAGAACCCTTTATTTTAAGTCCAGAATAGGCTCGAAGTGGACTTTTCAACCCGGAGTTTTAGGGTAAAACAATAATAAGCCTATTCACGAGTGATAGTGTGCCTTGTGTATTTCAATGCGCTTATTAGTATTCGCATGAGATTCTCTTAAGTAAATAGAACATATGGGTGGATTTCATAAAAAGCTTTTACTGCACGTTGACTCTTATCTTCCGATCCAGCTTGCTGTTTGCTTTTTCGAGCTTCAGACGGTTCTAACGGAGATCCTGCGCGCTGACTCAGTTTGAAGCTGCAGGAAAATCCATTCAGTCCCAAAATGCTACCGCAAGCACGAGCCTCCACGCTTGCACCGGCAGATAAGCAATAGGAGGGAGTCTGTTCTGTTGTTTTGCCATTTCCTGTGCCGAGAAATGCAACAAAAGCCGTGTTCCGCAACAATCCTGAGCCAAGTTTCCCACTTTTGGATGACAGAACTTCCTGGCACGCTTGCGGCTCGGCTTCTCAGTAGAGCGGCCGTAGCTTAGCACACCGTGTGTTTGTTTGTTCCTGCATGTGGGGTTTGCAACGACGCCTGGTTTGGCAGGGATTGTAATCAGGGTGGAAAAATGAGTTAGATTACTTACAAGGTAAAAACAAGAACAATTGAAGCTGAAGGGCCCGAAATGCGGCAAAAGTCCGTTTTGATGCGACCATTCTGGTTTTGTCATTTGCTACATGCCAACTGCTTCACTCTCCATTTGTACGCTACCGTCACCCTTTTTGAATAAAAGTCACACTTTTATTCATCAAAGGAGTTTTCCAAAGTCTGTGTGCTTTTGCCCATATTAATCCCTTCCTTTAGTTAGCCAGTCTCAGATATGGCTTTTTCTTTTCCACGTTGCCCTGAAAATTAACATCTCGGAGTCACCTCTTTTCTCTGTAGATGTTGACACTTGTGTTTTGCGGGTACTGTTCAACAAACCTGCTCATTGAAGACCCGTGAGGCAATTTATTTCTCGAATTAGAGACTCTAATGTATTTCTTCTTGCTTGGTTTTGTCTCCCGCTCCTTTTGTACTGTGGTTAGATCCAGTTTGTGCTGTTCCCTAGAGGGAATATTGTAGGAGATCTTCAGTTTCTTGGTAAGACATACATGCAATGGCCTTAAAGACTATTGAGTTTCACATGAAAGTTATATTTTTTTCCGGCCATTGTAAAAGATTTATCACACCCACAAATGTAATGCTCCAGATGGTGGACTACCTCAAAGAAAGGTCAGTCTTATAGCTTCTCTAACCAGCTAAACTGTTTTCAGGAGTGCTTACATCATTGCACAAGGGTTTTTTAATCATCCATTAGCCTACTAACGCATTTAGCAAACACAACATACTATGAACTAATGTAGGACACTGGAGTAGGACGGCAACTAACGTTTATTTTGGTAATCGTTGAATCGGTCGATTACTTTTTCAATTAATCAAAAAATTAGGTTTAAAAAATATATATTTTTCAATTTCCTTCTCATTTATCAAATATTTAAGTTCTGAACAGATAGAATAATCGTGCATAATGCAATAATAATAATAAATAATAATAATAATAACAATAAATAATAATGCAATGGAATATTCTACAATGTAAAACAATAAAAAAAAATCAAAATGTGTGTTAAATACTTGACTTGATTTGACTTAAATAGCTTAACAATTAACACAAAAACCATCGAAATGTATGCTCAGCTCAAGGGTCACAGATCCCTTAAACACAAAGATTGTAAGATGCTGTGTATGTTGAGCAAGTACAGCCTGGTGGCACCCATTCCTCTTCAGGAAACAGATAGTACTGATTTCAATGGTTACCAGGAGCAGGAGAAGCCTCCCAATCTGACTCAGATACAGCACCTTCATCATCTGCTTGAAGTTGTTTTTTGATGTACAGCGTCATTCCACTCTTCAGAGATGTGACATGCAAATATGTAAAAAAAAACAATTTTATCAAGTTCAAATAACTAGAGAGGCAACATCAAAGGAGAATGTGATTCCTTTGTAGAACTAAGAGGGCATCATGCATTGAAATATGCTCTTGAGGCGCCCTCAATTGGACCTATGTGTCACTACAAGTTTATTGCTGCATCAAGACGAAATCGATAAAGATTTTGAACTTGAGTCGCCCTCTGCTGGATCAAGGTGGTAATAAAAACATGTCCCCTCAAAAGCCAACCATGTTACGACACAACGGAGTTCAATGCTCTCTAATTTGCATTGAATTAGCACGCTCAGAGTTGCATAAATGGCGAGACACAACAAATTGATGATGAGTATTGTTGTAAACGCTTTTAATAGTCAATTTACATTGGTTTTATCAATTTGTTATTGCAGCCCTTCACTGGAGTGCTGCTTGCCAAATACGGGCCTCTCCCCTTCCTGATTACTGTGTTTTCTGCATATTAGTCACAAATAATACAAAATTCTGTTTTGAAATGTTGATTTTGAGGAAAGGAGAAAAGTGTTCTGGAAAGAAGTGAAAAAAATAAGAAAGAGCGAGTGTGGAAAGGAAAAGAAAGTGAACGATAAGGATGGTAGATTGCTGGTTAAAGGGTAGTGCAGTCAGGACGAGATGGGCAGAGTATTTTGAGGAGTTGCTAAATGTGGAGGATGGGAGAGAAGTGAGATCGAGGCGATCGATGGTATGGAGAGAATGCCCGTGTTGGGTGATTTAGATGTGAAGCCTATTAAAACATGAGAGGTGCAAGAGGCAGTGAAAGAAATGAAAGGGGGGAAGGCGCCTGGTTTGGATGGTTGTACTGCTAATGCTTGAAGAAAGATGACACAGCTATAATTGACTGGTTAGAATGCTTTTAAGTGTTTTGGTTCCTGTTGATTGGTGCAGTGCATGTGTGGTGCCGTTGCATAAGGGTAAAGGTGATAAGTATGAATGTAGCAATTCGAGAGGTATCAGTTTGTTGTCTGTGCTGGGTAAGCTGTATGGAAGAGTTTTGATTAAAAGAGTGAGAGGAAGAACGGATGAGGTGGTTTTGGAGGGGCAGAGTGGTTTTAGGAAAAGAGGATGTGTGGATCAGGTGTTTGCAGTACAACGGGTGTGTAAGAAATATTTTGCAAAAGGTAAGGATGTTTATTTGGCCTTCATGGACATGGAAAAGGCGTATGACAGAGTTGATAAAGAAGCCTTGTGGCAAGTGATGGTAATGTATGGAGGGGGTGGAACGTTTTTGGAAGCATTGAAGATTTTTTATGTGAACAGCAGAGCATGTGTAAGAGTAGGGAGTGAGACAAGTGAGTGGTTCCCTGTGTTCATTGGTGTGAGACAGGGGTGTCTGATGTCACCATGGCTTTTTAATGTGTACATGGATGGTGTGATGAGAGAGGTGAAAGAGTATTTGGCAGAGGTGTAGAGATGATGAACAACAGTGGAACGGTGTGGCAGGTAAGTCAGTTGTTGGTTGCAGATGACACAGCGCTTGTGGCTGATTCTGAGGAAACATTGAGAAGGTTGGTAATGGAGTTTGGAAGAGTGTGTGATAGGCGTAAGTTATGTGTAAATTTTGGGAAGAGTAAGGTGATGAAGTGTTCACGTGAGAGTGGGCATGGCGTTGGAAATAAGGTTGAATGGACAGATGGATAGATAGAAATGTTGATTCAGGACCTACAGTATGAAAGAAAGTAATTGCCCTCTGAACCTCATAAAGAGTTATACCATCTTTGTCAGAGGTGACCAAAATTAAACGCTCAAGATAATCAGTAGAGTCTTTCACAACGCTTCTTTAAAAAGGGTTTCAAATCTGTCATACTGGAGGGTTTTTTAGCATGGACTATCCATTTAAGGTCACACCAGAGCATCTCATTGGATTTAAATCTAGACGTTGACATAGCCACTCTGGAAACTTTATTTTGTTTTTTCGAGCCATTCAGAGGTGGACTTGTTGGTGTGTTTTGGAACATTGTCCTGCTGACCCAAGAGCGCTTAAGTTTAAGGGATAGAAGGATCTTCTTAACGATCTTCTGGTAAAAACGAGAATTTATTTTTACATTTACTGCAGCAAGTTGTCCTGGTCGAGAGGCAGCAAAGCAGCCCAGTTATGGTCAGTCTTCATGACTTTACTATAAGACACTGGCCCAAAAATGACAACCTTAGGGCAGTTCCCACTGCTGTCACAAAAGAATACAAAGTCATCTCACATTTGCCAAAAAGCACCTTGATTCACCTCAAGATTTTGTAGAAACATTCAGTGGATCGGTGAGTCCAAAACTGAACTTTTTGGAATGTGTAAAGCCCGTTACATCTGGCGTTAAAATGGAAAAGCATTTGACAAAATGAAATTATGCAACCAGTGAAACATGGTGGTGGAAGTGTGATGGTCTGGGGCTGACCTGCTGCCTCAAAACCAGGACTATTTGCTGTGGTTGACAAAATTAAAAAATCTGTTTGTATCAGAACTTCCTGAAGAAAAACATCCAAATATTAGTTTGTTCCCTCAAAATCAAGCTCTCTTGGATCATACAGCAGGACGGCGATTGGATACACACTAGCTACAATTTCTAAATGAATAAAAAGTTCTGAAGTAGCCAACTCAAAGTTCAAATCTAGACCCAATTGAGAGGCTGTGGTGTGACCTTAAACAGGCAGTCCATGTCAGAAATGGGGTTAGCAGAAATTTGCAAAAAAATAATGGTCAAAAATTATTTTACAGCATTGTGAAAGACTCATTACCAATTATTGTGAATGTTTGATTTATCTCTGCCAAAGGTGGCCCAACTCGCTGTTAGATTCAGGGGCTTATTACTTTTTTACATAGTGCCCAATAGGTTTTGGTGTTTTTCTTTGAAATAAAAAAAAAACACGTGACGCGTCGCCTTCGATCGGCGCCGTGACACCCGCATATTCCTGGTTACGCTATGAGGCTGATGATAATGGATTGGTCCTTGAGAAGGCATTACAACATAACAAATCTGCATTTTGTATTATGTTCTGTTTATTATGTCAAATCATATTTTTTGTATAGCCCTTAATCACAATGAGTCTCAAAGGGCTGCACAGATCAAACTACAGACTATTATGACACCATCCCCTCATCTAAAACCTACATGAGGGCAAATAATACACATATTACCAAGTGTGTCAAGAGTGTGTTTTAAGCTTAGATTTAAACATTTCCACTGAGGTTGAGATCGAATCTCAGGGGGAAGAGCATTCCACAGCACCGGGCCCAGATGGAGAAGGCTCTCAAATCTGCGGATCTCTTTTTGGCTCTTGGGATCACTAGTAGACCAGCGTTTTTAGAGCGAAGGCTCCAGACCGGAACATAGGGGGAAAATAATTCTGAAAGATATGAGGGAGCAAGTCCATGCATGATTTTGTATAATACCAACAGAACCTTAAAATCACATCTTAAGCTAACAGGGAGCCAATGCAGGTTAGCTAAATTCAGGTTAATGTGATCAAACTTGTCTTAGTTAAAAGCCTTGCTGCAACATTTTGTACCAGCTAAAGGCTCTTGATTTTGGACGTCGCGAGACCGGAGAGTAGTGCATTACAGTAATCGAGATGGGAAGTAACAAACGCGTGAATTATAATCTCCGCACCTGACTGAGACAGCATAGGACAAATTTTAGCAATATTGCGAAGATGGAAGAAAGCTGTTCCAGTAATATTCTTCTCGTGTGTTTGAAGGGACAGATGGGGGTCAAATATGACACCTAAATTTTTGACTCAGTTACTCTGGGTTATATTACATTTGTCAATGTTCAGAGCATTTTTTGCGAACAAGTCACGGCATTTAGATGGACCAATCACTAACATTTTGGTCTTTTCAGAGTTAAGGCGCAAGAAGTTGAGTGACATCCACTCTTTTATCTCAGTGAGGCAGGCCTCCAAATTTCCACAGTTTAGTGTGGCTGATTCCTCCATCGGAAGATATAGCGTCATCTGCGTAGCAATGGAAACTGATATTATCCTTGCGAATAATTGGTTTAAAGATCCGAAACCTGGACAGAGCGGAGGCCTAGTGGTTAGCGCGTATGTGGCATAGTTCTGAGGTCATGGGATCAAATCCATCTACCAACCTTCCTGTGTGGAGTCTGCACGTTCTCATAGTTCCTGTGGGCAGTCCATTTTTCTCCCACTTTCCCAAAAATCATGCATGTCAGATTAATTGGCCAGTGTGAATAAGCGAGTGAGTTTTCTGTCCCTGTGTACCCTGCAACTAGCTGGTAAACAGTTCAAGGTGTCCCCTGCCCATTGCCCAAGGACAGCTCGGATGGTCTCCAGCACCCCCACGACCCTACTGAGGATAAGCGGTGCGGATAATAGATGGATGGATCTAAAACCTTTGTAAGTGATAGATAAGGAAAAAACACACAAATCAAGAAGGGTTCTCTAAACACCAATGTAGATACAGTATTACATAGAAAAACAGATTTGTAGCTAAAATGCCACGTTACCATTGCATTGGGTGTATTTCTAATTAGTTTAATCTTATCTTCATTTATAAAGAAAAAAAAAATTACTTCAAAAGTAAGGACTTTTTTTTTCAAAGCGACCCCAAACATCTGAAAGGTATGGGATTTTGAGCATTTTTCTCCTCCTCAGTGTCCATTCCCTTGCTTCTAAGTAAATGTCACAGCAAGCTGCTACGCTTCCCACACCACACTGTGGGAGACGGACCAAACTCATCGCTGTGGCAACACTCTGTTTGGCTTCAAAGAGAGGAGGCAAGGGCAGAGAAGAAAAGAACTTTTATGCCTGGGAGCCCCCTCTAGCTTTCTCATTCTCTCTTGTCCTTTTGCATTGAAAGATGCTCCGGAACCATGTGTCCCCGCTCCCAGGCCTCAATGAGCCCAAAGGACGAGGGGACCGTGCCCGGGACAAGGAAGTCCTGCTGCATGGCAAACATGAACTCAAAAACAAAGGTTGAGCGTCAACTGGTAAAAATAAATCTTACACATTTCAGCAGAACACATTTGCTAACTTTTGGTATTATGTTTCTTTCTTCACTCATTTTCTTTCTAGAAAATAAAAAGAAAACAACTTATAAGGCATAAGACCACTCCCCGCATTGAGACGCAGAATCATTTATAGGTGGCATTTACTTTTCTTGGCATTGGCACAAGAGAACAGAAAACAAAAGAGTCCAAACTTGTTCCGGCCTCATAGAGTAGAATGTCTGAGTGGGAAAGCTGTCAGCAAAAACAAAAATGCCATGTCAGCTTTTTGGGGCGGATTTACATATCGGGTATAATACCTGACTGCCTGTAAAACTCGTGTTAATATTCAATATCATTCTGATCTTGGAGAGTGGAATGTCTTTCTTTCTAGGAAATAATGCTGGGTCAACAACCAAAAGTGCAGAGTCAGCCTTTTTTTGTTATATGAAAGACGGGCACGGCGGCTGAGTGGTTAGCGCGTCCACGGCAAAGTTCAGAGGTCATGGGTTAAAATCCAGCTACCAGCCTTCCTGTGGGGAAACCGCATGTTCTCCCCGTGCTTGCGTGGGTTTCCTCTGAGCACTCCGGTTTCCAAATTCCAAAAAAACATGCATGTTAGGTTAACTGGCCGGTCCGAATTGTCCCAAGGTGTGAATGAGCGACTGAGTTGTCTGACTCTGTGTGCCCTGCGACTGGCTGGCAACCAGTTCAGGGTGTCCCATGCCCACTGCTCATGGACAGCTGAAATGGGCCCCAGCACTCCTGCGACCCTAGTGAGGTAGCGATGCAGAAAATGGATGCATGGATATATATAAAAGGGGAAAAGAGAGAGAGTAACTATAACTAATTACTAATTGAAGGTAACATGCCCAACCCTCGTTTTGGAATAAGTGAGTACAGGGTGTTTACTATACCGTTTTACAACAAATTACAAAATACACATTTTCTATTAAAAATTGAAAATTGGGGCTAGAAAAAACAAATAACTCTCTTTTGTATTATTGACAACGATGATATTAGTGCCATTGCTGGACACATTCAGTAACAGCAGGTTTTTTTTGCTAATACTTGCTCCATAAAAATGGCCTTCTTAAATGCCACGAAAGAAAATTTTGCTGAATCTGAAAATTGTCTTAATCAAATGTTTATCAGCTCTGTCTGTCTGCCAGTAACAAAATATTTGTGTTTGATTCCAGATAATGCAATCTGAAAAGTTATCAAAAAAAACAACATAAAAATGTTATTTGAACCTTTCAGCAGTTTCAAGGAGGTGGTAATAATAATTTAAAGAGCTGCACAACAAAGTGAGCATTGTTTTAGAGGTGTGTAACTGCTCAAGGCTAGTTGGTTTAGTCAAGTCAAGTCAAGTCATTTTTATTTGTATAGCCCTAAATCACGAAGAGTCTCAAAGGGCTTCACAGATTGTTACACTATATTACACAAACTATTTTCAACCGACAAGAGGAGCAGGTTATTCGTATGCAATGGAGTAGAAGTGAGTTTTAAGTTTAGATTTAAACATTTCCACTGAGGTTGCAGATCGAATCTCAGGGGGAAGAGCATTCCACAGCACCGGTGCCCGGATGGAGAACGCTCTCGAACCAGCAGAAGACTTCTTTGCTCTCGGGATCATCAGAAGACCAGCACTCTCAGATCGTAGGCTTCGACCCGGGACATAGTGGCAGATCAGATCTGAAAGATAAGAGGGAGCAAGTCCATGTATGATTTTGTACAATACTAAGAGAACTTTGAAGTCACATCTTTGGCTAACTGGGAGCCAATGCAGGTTAGCCAAAATCGGTGTTATGTGATCGTACTTTTTTGTCCTGGTTAAGAGCCTCGCTGCGGCATTTTGTACTAGCTGAAGAGACTTGATTCTGGACTTCGGGAGACCGGAGAGTAGTGCATTGCAGTAATCGAGACGGGAGGTAACAAATGCATGAATTATTGTTTCCGCATCAGACTGAGACAGTATTGAACGGATTTTAGCAATGTTGCGAAGATGGAAGAAGGCAGTTCTAGTAATTTGTTTTACATGCATCTCAAAGGATAGTTCAGGGTCAAATATGACACCTAAATTTTTAACTGAGTCACTCTGTGTGATGTGACATTTGTCAATGTTCACAGCAGTTTTTGAGAATAAGTCCCGGCATTTAGAAGGACCAATGACTAACATTTCAGTCTTTTCAGAGTTAAGACGCAAGAAGTTGAGTGACATCCACTCTTTTATCTCAGTGAGACAGGCCTCCAAATTTCCACAGTTTAGTGTGGAAGATTCCTCCAACGGAAGATATAGTTGAGTGTCGTCTGCATAGCAATGGAAGCTGATATTGTACTTACATGTATTCAATCTAATGGTTTTTCAGTCCAGTGAGTGTTGATTGTTATATGCGTGTTTTGAGGTTTAATGGCCTCGCCGGGACCCATTTCACAAATAAATCTTAATGTATGTCCTGCAGAGAGACTTTCTGAACACTTTATATTTTAAACAAAACAGATATTATCAGTGGCCGCATGCTGCTGGTTAAATTTCTTTACCCCTAATGGCTTTCATCTCTAAACCTAAAATGCTGATTTTGGAGTAGTTTCTGGTTTCCTATTTGTGCCAATGCTTTGGCATGGGGCTTCACAACCCCTTGTTTGACAAATATTTCATGGACATATGGGCCACAAATGACTGTGCTCCACAAATTTTATCCTGTAGCGACAACACAATTGTATGCATCTGCTAGATAATAAACATTTAAATACAATTCTAAAGATTTATAGCGAATCATAACTTGTTTAGTATCTGTTCCTTTGACAGAGTGAACCATTCTCATGACATGTGCATGAGTTATACAGTATATATTATTATAAACAATATATATTAATATAGACAATATATATTAATATATTGGCAGCATGGTGGGACAGTGGTTAGCGCGTGTGCGTTACATCATGAGATCAAACCTTCCTGTGTGGGGTTTGCATTTTCTGCCCGTGCTTGCGTGGATTTCTTCCGGGCACTCCGGTTTCCTCCCACATTCCCAAAAAAAACCCCATGCATGTCAGGTTAATTGGCCGGTCCAAATTGTCTCTAGGTGTGAATAAGCAAGTAAGTTGTCGGTCTCCGTGTGCCATGCGATTGGCTGGCAACCAGTTCGGGGGGTCCCCTGCACACTGCCCGAGGACAGCTGGATGGTCTCCAGCCCCCCCCATGACCCTACTGAGGCCGTATATATATATATATATATAGGGCAGCACGGCAGCGCAGTGGTTAGAGCGTGAGCAGCACAGTTCTAAGGGCTTGGGAACCTCCTGTGTGGGTTCAAATCCAGCTACCGGACTTACTGTGCGGAGTTTGTATGTTCTCCCGGTGCTTGCGTGGGTTTCCTCAGGGCACTCCGGTTTCCTCCCACATTCAAAAGACATGCATTTCAGGTGGATTGGCCGGTCCAAATTGTCCCTAGGTGTGACTGAGCGAGTGAGTTGTAGTTATATATATATATATATATATATATATATATATATATATATATATATATATATATATATATATATATATATAATCGTAAAAGGCACATTTTGAAAATTGCATTTGGTTTGGTATCTCAGGGCCTGGTCACACAGCCGTTTGCGTCTGTATCGCGGGTAAAATTTTGCGGGTTTTTTTTTGCCCGTGGTTGCCCGCGATGAAAAATGCGCAAAATTGGCCAACCCGCTGTTCATCGGTGGTATGCCCGCAAAACAGACGCCGGCGACTGTTCCGCTTCCTCATCGAGTCATTTCTGCGTCATTTTCTCATGTGGACCACGGGTATAAAAGCTCCCGAGCCGGTGTTGTGCCCAAATCCGACTCATACGCAAAATCCCCCCCCTCGCGTGAACGCGCATTCTGCTGCGATCGCTTTTGTTGGAAGCGTGCAGTGACGTTGGTGACTTTTTCATCCGCGTTAACAAACGCATTTTGTAGAATACGATCGCACTTTGTTTAAATAAACGCGTTATATAGACTAGGATCTCCCAATTGTTATTATTAGCTCGCTTTATTGTTTTAATAAGCGTTTTATATAGAATATGATCGCTTTTGTTGGAAGTGCAGCAGAATGCGCGTTCACGCGAGGGGGGAGGATTTTATATACGGTGTGCATTACCGTTCGATTACGTTCACAACAAAGACGGAATGGTTTAAGTTGTATTACATTCCCAACAAATGCAAGACGAAGTGGTTTTGGGTATATGTTCGCCATTACATTCCCTAAAAGTGATATAAAAGTGAGATAAAACGAGGTAAAAGTGGTTGTAGTAGCGAGGGGATGCAAATCTCGGCAGGGATGCATTTCTCGGCATAACACCGGGCTGTAGAAATCATAACCGCTCAAGACACAGTCCCGTGAAGATCAAGATTTCAAGCTATGGCACCGAAGAAGCCAATATGTTATTATTGTAATGGTTTTTCATTTTTATTTTATTATCTTGTTATGAAATGAAAAGAAATGTCAAGAAATAAGAATGGATTAAGACGAGGTCACTACGGTGACGGGGATCCATGTCCACCCCTTGACGTCTCGAGCACAACTGACGTGTGCTCGGCAAATCGCGCTGTATATACGCGGAGAAAGGCGTTTGACCGTCACACGCGTAACACGCGAATTTCATGTAATAACACCGCGATACAGGCGCAGAACATGCTATTACCATGCTCCACCCACGATTACCCGCTGAAATTTCCCGTCCTACCCATGTGTAACCACGCCCTGGCCGCGGCCAGAGCACATCGTTCCGCGTCATTTCCGCGTCATTACCTCGTGTGCCGCCCGCGGTTAACACGTACTCAAAGTTTTGAGCAGCTCAAAAGTTTTGAGCAGCTCAAAACTTTTTCGCGCGGCCATCCGCGTGTGAATTTCCGACCGCGAGTAAAGCACTGCTGTATCTCGTCCATATGGCGGTCTCAAAGCGTCCAACAGTGCCCAACAGCGTCTGCTTCACGGCAAGAAATTTCTGGCCGTGATTCAGCCGCAAGCGGCTGTGTGACCGGGCCCTTAGATTACAGGTTTATCACGATTACACAAAAAATATTCAACTCATTCAGAAGAGCTACTGTGAAAGAATAGAAAATTAGTATAGGGAAATTCTGTGGTTATAATCTGTATATATATATATATATATATTTTTTTTTTTATATATATATATATACATATATATATATATATATATATATATATATATATATATATATATACAGATTTGTGCTTTTCCCTCTTACTCTTTTCTCTCTCTTTCTATCTCTTTTTCCATATCTCTGTCTCTCTTCCTTACTTTCTTTTTCTAATGTTATGCATCTCCTTTTCTCTCTCTTTTTTCCCTTTCTTGCTCTCTTTTTTCTAACATGCTGTCTCTCGTTTTCTCTCTTTCTCTTTTTTTCTCTTTATATCACTGCCTCTCTTTATCTTTCTCTTTCTCTCTCCCTTCCCCTAAGTCTCTCTCTCTGTCTTTCTTATTTTTCTCTATCCCTCTTTCTTCTTCCTTCTCCTTCTCCTGTTCTCGCTGTTGTCGTTCTCTCTCGTTCTCTTCACTTCCCCGATTTATATATATATATATATATAGATGGATAGATAGATAGATAGATATATATATATATATATATATATATATATATATATATATATATATATATATATATATATATATATATATATATATATATATATATATATATATATATATATATATATATATATATATATATATATATATATATATATATATATACAGGGTGTCTGAAAAAAGGTACTCACTCCTAGAATGACGAGAAAACCTTTATTTATGAACATAGAGTGAAGTGAAATAGCATCGAATACATGAGACAAATGTAATTGAAGAATCATGTTTGCAAATGTTCAAAGTGATGACCATTATTATCCAGACAACGCTGATAACGCGCAAACGTCGCAAAACACATAAAAAGAGTGAGTACATTTTTTGAGACACTGTATATAATGTACGGACTTGAATGACAAGGACGATTGTGGATGGCAGACATTTACTCTCACCTACGCCAATTCCAGGCTACAGTGCCAGACTCTATTCACACTTATTGGCTAGAGAAATATGAAACCTGAAGTATTTCAGTCTCAATCTTAGCAGCATGACAGTTATATATTGTCCGTGTGAAATTACTTGTCTAACTGTTATTTCAGCAGATAATACAGAAATTGTTATTCATTTTCTTGTTTAATTAGCGACCTGAACAAATAGAATTAGAATCCCCTTTGTTGTAATTGATAACAATTAAGAGAACATTGTTTTAAAATGACATTGAACGTGGCCCTCTTGGATAAACATGATATAAAAGTCTTGAAAGAGAAATATGAGATAAGAATGTTAGTATAAATAGGCAGATATTTCCAAGATAGTCCTTAAAGATTGGCAAAATGGTAAGTGCATCAGAACCATAATCCAATGAAAAATTGTGCAAAGACATAAGTAACAACATATTGTTATTTAAAAAAATAATATTGTTATCTCTGCGGAAAAAATGCAATTTTCTACAAAACAATGTAGTCACAATATGTTACTAATACAGTAAAATAAAATGAAAATAACCCTCAAAACATCTTAAGTTACCTGACAATGGTAGATTTTTATTATTACTGTTGGATCTTTTTGGAATACTTGCGCCATTATTAAAGCCAAGGATTTTTTTTTTCAATTGCTAAAGTCCAATGGCAGTCTGGTATCATAAATACTCGTGTTAGGCCCTTTAAAATAACAAAATGATTTACTACGTTTTTGGGCCGGTGTGTATTTAGGACAGGAACAACTGTTTCAGTTGGAATGACTGTGCTATAAAACACATGCTAAAGCATTAGGTCCTCTCCATCAGTCTCCAACTTGAAGCATTTGAAAATAAGTTAGTCCTTGTTTTAATTTATTCGTAGTGGGGCAGCAGGTCAAAGAGGTGGTGATTGGAGTGAGAAGATTCATTTATTATGTTGTTGGCTCTGCTGCAGTATCGCAAGCTGGAAAGTCTTCCAGACTGGAAAGCACAAAGCTAAATATTTTATGGGTTGTGGTGATTTCATGGTTTGGTGCCTGCAGTCCCTCTTTTTTTGCAAAAGATGGCAACATTCACTCCCCAAGTGTTTAATTAGACAAATAGCCACCTCTACTATAAACACCTCCGGACTCCCATATCAGATTGCTGGCATATTGTGATTCCTGCAGAATTTCACTTGCCAGAATGACAAGCTTCTCCAACCAAGACATCCTTCGTCAATTACCTTCTCAAGTTCAACCCCTTCAACCCCTTCAAGACCTGCCACTCCAACTTCCTTCATCAGTTCTCTCTTCGTCCCATGATTGTCCACTCAAGCCATCTTTTCTCAAAGGTACTCCCAAATTTCACCTCAAGCTTTCCTCTCTAATTTCCCTCACAACCCTCAGTCTCAGGATCTCAGCAGTTCCAGTACCACCCTCTTCTTGCCAGAAAAGTGCTACAGTCGCCGTAGTAGTGCAGGGTTTCTCCAATCCGGAATGAATGGCCCCAAATTTTTCCCAATCCAAAATGAAAGGGCCCATTGATCTTATGGAAGCGCTTGGTCACCATGGTTACCAGGGGCACTTTTAGGGGCGGCCCAAGTGGTTCACTGACCCACATTAAGTGTAACCATAAGCAAAGGGTAACGGGTAGATGCTAACCAATAGATGCTAACCAGTAGATGCTAACCAGTAGATGCTAACGACCATATGCTAACTTCTACATGCAAACAATTACATGCTAACAACTACATGCTAAGGAGTAGATGACAAAAAGTAAATGCTAGGGACTACTTGTGAACAACAACCTGCTAACGAGTCGATGCTTAGGACTACTTGCTAACAGAGACATGCTAACGACTATATAATAACTGATACATTGTAATGAGTAATTGCAAATGAGTAGATATTAACGACTAAATGCTTCGGAGTCAATGCTAACGACCACATGCTAACGAGGAGATGCCATCGAGTAGATGCTAACAATTACATGCTAACACGTAGATGCTATCGACTACATGCTAACAACTACAAGATACATGCAAACATAAGTGGGCCCATTCATTAGGAATGAGTCCTTTAACGTTTTTGTGTTTTTAACTGCGTTATAACTGTCATTACTTTACTGTAGCTAACAACTGCATACTATCAGCTACAAACGAACGACTAAATATTAACAGCGACATGTTAACAGCTACATGCTAACGGCTACATGCTAACAATTCAATGCCACAGTTCAGCTCCAGCTGTCACGATTGCCTTGGGAATGGTCTACTTTGAATTCATTTCTAGGGTGACACAGAAAAACTTGGCATCTGCAGGTGTGCTGTCATGTTTGGGTAATCTTAATATTATGACCGGTTTTTTTTCTTCTTTTGATGATGTGTGCACATGCATTCATTTTTCCAAACTTATGCATTACAATTGGCAGTCCAGACTTTGAGTGTGCATAATAGTGTTTTCTGCTTGGGCGGCTGTGCCAGGGTGTTCCTCTGTTCAGGTTGCACATGAACACTGCACCGCAGGGAGGTGCATGTCTTTCATGTCCTGCTCAGTTCCGCCTGAGATCTGGGTCAAAGGATAAAGGAATAACCTCTGTCACACAAACTGACTCTCACGAATAAACATTGACCTGTTTCAGAATTCACCTTCTTGTGGTTTGAGTTGCAAAAAAGGCAGAGGCGACGAAAGAACTATGAAAAAGATGCTTGGCTCTGTTTAATTTCCTTAGCTAATATAAAAGGCGCATTTCGAAATTTGACTTGGTTTCTTAGATCACAGGTTTATCACGATTACACAAACATTATCTAACTGATTCAGAAGAGGTACTGTGAAAGAGTAGAAATTAGAATAAAATTCTGTGGTTGAGAGGCCGGGAACCACTTCTCCCCACTTAACATGGCCAGCTACTAGCTGATAATAATTAGCACTCTAACAAGTTTAAGTTGCCTTTACCCTTCCCTGTACCCCGACATATTTTACATCATGCTTGGATATTCCAGACTAAAAAAGCACTGCTGTGCTGTTAAAACAGCTTCCAGTTGCTTCACCTTTTCACAGTGTTTGTTTTCAATTACCGTATTTTCAGGGCCATAATGCGCACATAAGTCTCATATTTAATTCAAAATGTAAGGCATGCCCCATGGGGCAGTAGGCCCTGTCTCTCTCATGAAGAACGGCGGTTAGAGACCAGCTCAGTGCCCTTAGGGTTGGGCACTCGCTCCTGAGAATGGGAGGTCACAGATTCGAGTCTTGGCCAAGTCAGGACTTATAATCCATTATTTTTGTGAGATTGTTTCACGTTTCCAACTAAATGTGAGTTCTATGCATCTCCTGTGACTTTTAGTCGTCTTTTGTTTGATTATCATCATAGCCCGCTTTCGCAATAAGGAGACGTGAGGTCACATAAAAAGCATTGTTAGTGAAAGTGCAAATAGATGCTAGCGCCATAGCGTATCTTGCTATTTGAAAGTTATTGTTCTATCGAAGGCGGAACAGCGTTGTCCCCCTAAATAGGAATTACATTATTTTAAAATAACAACAGTCTCTTGGTAAATTACGCAAAAGGAGTTGTTTCAGATTTCGGGAAAAAAAATACTCCAATTTCCACTTGGAAGCTGCGGCCCACACAGTCAACTTTCCTTTTTGTACTTACAGTCGCCATGACGGAAACAGGGTGGGTAAAATTCTCACAGAAGGCCAGGGCTAATGTGGCCAAAGGGTTACTATCATTGTCTGGTGAAAAGTTGATTTCTTCTCTTTGTACAAATTTGTTTTACACTGAAGGCAACATTACTGGCAGGCCACATATTATCATTTTTGTGACAGAGGCTGCGGGCCGGCTAAAAACCGATCACAGGCCGTAACCGGCCGTCAGGCCGGACTTTGGAGAAGCCTGCTGTGGTATTACAAATGTCCTCAAGACAGGGCAGAGAGCAACCAATGACTTTCTGGGCTGTGTTGATTAGGATGCTGTGCTAATGTGTTCATTATTGCGTAGAAGTCAAGTTGATTTATGTAATTTGTAAAGCCCTTCATCACAAAACAAAGTAAAACATCTTTCAGATTTAATTCCCCCCTGTTCCTGTCTGGAACCTTTGCTCTGTAAATGCTGGTCTACTAGTGATCCCAAGAGCCAAGAAGATATTCGCAGGTTCGAGAGCGTTCTCCATTCGGGCCGCCCCGGTGCTGTGGAATACTAAGCCCTATAAGATTTGATCCGCAACCTCAGTGGAACTGTTGAAGTTTTAAGCATACTTATATTTAATAGCTTATGAATGATGTTTCAAATATCTGTGTACTGTTTGGTAATGCTATATCCATTGCAACCTGGTCGTCATTTATATATATATTTTTTTTCTATTGTTTGTTAATGCAACATCAATTGCAGCCTGGTCATTGTTGAAGGGGATTGCCTCATGTGCGGTACCTTCTCAGGGTTTCTTCATTTTCCCCATGCTGAGGTTTTTGAGTTTTTCCTTGCCCTCAAGTAGGTTTTAGATCAGGGGATGGTGTAATAATAGTCTGTATTTTCCATTAATCTGCTGTCTGTGAAGCCCTTTGAGACTCCTTGTGATGAAGGGCTCTACAAAATTAACTTTACTTGATTTGACTTGACTTAAAAAATGAAATTATGGATGAACTAGTGTGTCTTTTAAGACAGGATCATTTTAACTGTTCAGTTCAACATTTTTCAATTATACCGAATACAATACCCGTTTCTATTAACAAATGGTTTTTGACAAACTTTAACTTGTAGGTGACAAAAATACTGAAGCAAACTTGGGAATCTATGTACAGGAATGTCACAGGTGAGCCTCAAATGTGTGCAGAAGGAGTTCATTGTATGCTGACTCTCATACCTAACGTCCTCACTACTACAATATACTTTTAGATTGTTAGGTGTAGGCCTTTATATACTTGTCATTAAATGTTTTTTCTTCTTACTTTGCAGTGGATTCATTCTTATCACACAATTGTATTTGTGACTTTTGTGTTTTCTGGCTCGGAAAAGCTCATTTAAGATTACATCAGAAGTCTACCCACAAGGTTTCCTAAATATAATTAGTTGGATGTTCCCCCACTAGTCCAAACATTCCACTCTGATTATTATCGTAGTGTTTGATCAAAGAGGCAAAATCCACCCGTTTTTGTCTAAATTGGGCGCAAGACAATTTACTTTTTTCTGTCAACTGAAAATGACCTGCTTCATGAACCACAGTAAACCTTGAATTTTCATTTCCTAAAACTATGATATACCACTTGCAGAGAGCTGTTTAAGATAGCACTGCGAAAAATAAAGGAATATATTAAATTAAGAAAACATCTTGCAAATATTTGTCTGATTTCACTGATTATTTGTACTCTAAAAAGATACGATTTTTTGTGATTGTTCTCTAGAAAATTAAATATCTACTGACACCTCAAAAACTGCTTAAAAATATAGTAAAATCCAAAAATACCGCAAAAATAAACCAAAATAAATAACTTGTGCTAACTCCTGAGCCACAGGTAACAACAAATTGTATCTTAAAAAAAATAAAACTTTGATTGATGTAGTAACAGAATAATTTTAGTTAAAAAAAAAAACGAAAAAAAATCCTGTGAATTTAAATATCTAATTTTTAAAGATTTTCGATATATGGTGTACCTTATAATCTTATAATGAAAATAGTGTGCCTTGGCTCCAAAAAGGTTGCGAATAACTGATGTAAATAGTTTATGATCATCAAACAACGGACAACAGTGCGAAGTAAAAGTCAAAATAATGAATTGGGATCCCATGCTATCTCCTTTTCAGGTGCAGAGCAAATAAGCCCAAAAAATACTACCATGTTCCTCTTTTTCCCTGATATTTTCTTTACCGCAAAAATAAAAACAAACAAATTGAACAGTTACAACGCTAAGTTCAAATAACTTATCATTTTGGAATGGATGGAACGACTGCGTCCCCTTTTGGACAGTTCCAATTTGCTATTTACCGTAATGAAGTCTAACAACATGAAACTTTGAATGTAACTAAAACATATAATGCTATGTATTGATAAAATCATCTTACGCGATTATGTCGATTGGAGGGTAATTCTCAAGTACAGAACATTACGCACATTTCTCACTTCTTTGGCTTTCAAACAAGTTTAGCAATTTCAAACACCGCCATCCAAAACTGGTGGAATTATATATCTGAGACCAAGTCCAAAGAGGCATTATTCGGTCGAGCGTCACTGGTTCATACACGCGGCCATGCCGGCCTGCACTGCGGCTTTGAGGTCAGGACGTGGGCCATACCTTGCGACCATCCAGAGCGCGAGACCAAATCTCCCCATTTTGAATTTAACTCCATGTTTGCTGGTTCTTGGAAATGAAACAAGGGAATCCCCCCAAATCGACTAGCATTATAGCGATAAACTTTATTTTGTGCTAGTAACTTTCAGACTTTCAGCGGTCGTAAATTCCCATAATCTCTGCCCCACCCCACTCTTTTTTTCACATTATTGATATTCTCTGTGTTAATAAATAGTGTGTTCAATTTTAATTGGCCTGGGTCATTGATTCCATTTTTTGGGGATTGTTAATTCATATCAGAACGACAAGAACTCAAATTAATGATGTTTTTTTTCAGAGAAGGAATTTCTAGCATCCTTCAGAGAAAAAAAAAGGTTTATGGTGGAGCACGAGCAATACCTAGAGGCAGATTTCTCAACTGATTGCAGTAAAGAATAATTTGTTCCAATCCTAACGGTTTTCAAAATTAAAGCTAGAAAAAATCCCTTCACAGTTGTCCAATGTTTAAAACAGGATACATTTGTCACCTTTTCTGCCGATGATTGTCATGATTGCCCATTGCCCTCACCTGTGCCAGCTCGTTTGGCACCAGCTGCTGCTCGTTGCCTGATTGGCTCCCCTTCTATTTAAACTCAGTGCTCTTATTCACTCCTTGTCAGTCCCTCAACGAACCTCTGCACTTGCAAGACAAGTATTTTGACCGGTATCGATCCTGTTTGTCCCGTCCTTTACGGAATCTTGCTCGTGCATCCTGTATCTGGTATCAATCCCGTCGGTCCCGTCCTGTCCGGTATCCTGTTTGTGTATCCGGTATTGGTCTATTCTGCCCCGTCCTGTCCGGTATCCTGCTCGTGTATCCTTCATCCGGTATCGATCCCATCTGTCCCGTCTTGTGCGGTATCCTGCTTGTATATCCTGTATCAGATATCAATCCCATGTGGCACGTCCCGTCCGGTGTCTGCTCGTGTATCCTGTATCCGGTATTGTTCCGTCTGTCCTGTCCCGTAGCCTGCTCTTCTGCCACAGGCTTCCTGTTTTCCCGTGCCTGACTTCTCTGCCCCACTTCTTATGCCCAGTGTTCCCACGCATCACCGCCCCGCTTCCGTAAAATAAAGCTTGGTGTGAAATTGTTAAATGTTTGGATCCACCGTCTATTTGGGTCCTGACAATGATTGCTTGTGGGGGCTCTTGAAATGAATCACCAGCAAAAACCAAAGGAACTGTATATTTGAAATAAAACACATTTCATGGATACTTATCTAGAATATTTAAATACAATCAAACATCCTTCAGAGACCCAACCTCCACTTCAGATTTCATTGGACCACTTTGTTCCACTTCATCTCACAGGTGACCTTGAAAAGACTCAATGAAAGTAGAGGAGTTGCAAGTCAGCAGCTAGCTGATTTGGAATGCACATGCGCATCCTGCTCTTCCCATTTGGTAATCTGTCTTTTTGCTGCTCTTTCTCTTTTAGACTCTCCATCTTGCCTTTGCCAAGTCCACCCGACAACGACGCTCTATCCTCCGAGTTGATGCCCAAGGAGTCCAACCACTCTGTGTGTGTGGCATTGTGTAGTTACTGACTCTTGGGAGGTTTATGTGTTGTTAAGAAAGGGGTAGTTGGGGATTTTAAAGGCAAGAAGGTATTTGGCCAAGATAAACAGTGTGCATCCTCACTCCATACATTTTAGACTGTAAGCTGAAGCTGAGGTTTTTTTTTCATTTCTTGTAAAGAAAAGCACTAATGGGAGGCAGGGAATTGCTCCTGTATCAGGACACCCGCCACTCTAAACTCAAACGCCACGGGTTAGAACCTTGAAGCTTGTCAGTGTGCAGCTTTTATGGCGGGGATGGGGGGAAAACCTTTTCGAGTCGAGGGCCCTATTGCGTTAAAATATTTGGCCAAGAGGCCGATCTTGAACACAATACATGTTATATTTCTTTTCAAATAGATTAGTCTCATCAAATTGGCTTTGAAACGATCACAATTAAAGCCTATCAATATGTGAGGTCCCTGTTTCAAGCACTACATTTGACATTTTGTCGTACTGTACTTGTAGTTTTTTAGTATTCTTATAGTATTTCTGCTGTTGCATTTTTGTTATATTGTTGCAGTATTCTTGCAGTAGTATTTGTGTACTATTTTCATATTGATATTTATACTCCAAAACACCGAAAACAATCTGTTGCGTTGCCTTTTCTTGCGTACATTGGTCAGATCGAGCATCATAAGGGGAGGGGGCGGAGGAGGGCTTGGCTGCATGGCGTCCCCCCTTTGCAGAAAAAATATATCTATGACTGTGTTGACTCCATCCTGACTTTATCCGCTGATCAAGAGGGAGAGATAGAGAAAGAGAGACATACTCAAACACCCAACCTCGTGGCTGGAGTGAGCCAGGCCACCTCCCCAAGGAGCCAAGGTCATGGATCTCGGCCTGCTTTGTTCCCATTGTCCAATGGGGCAAAGGCCAGACAGGCCCCCCCTTGACGCCGCCATCCTGGCAGCATGCACAAAGAAAAAAGGGAGAGCTGGCGTTCCCGCCTGCAATCTTAAGGAGGCGTGTCTTGTGAAAAAGACAAAATTCCGGCGCCCGGAATATTTTGCAACATATTTGCATAACTATGTGGAGGAACACTAAAAGTTCTGTGCCTATTTGAAGAAAAAAAATAACTGTTGTGTTTGGGCATACTTTTAATAGCCAATCCTGTAAGCAATGTTAGCATGCTACCATCAGGAAAAATTTGCGAGCAGGACTTCAGACTCATTCTCATTCGGTTTCTGAGGCCAGAGAGATTCATGCCGGATGAAGGAAGGCCATGTAAGCACAGAAAACACGGCGACCCAGACACCATTAAACAACATAGGAATAAAGAGGCAAACCTTGAGAGAGAATAGTCAGTTGAATTGAACTCATCCATCTGCTTTCTCTCCTCCAAGGGTTCATGTACTCATGATCTCACACTGGCTTCAAAAAAAAACCCTTGTGGAGTCCTTTGCTCATCTGTCTTGGGAGTTACCCTGCACTTATTTGAGACGTAGCATAGACAGATCTCAAGGATGGACGGAGGGCTTCGATTTGTCATGAGATTCAATTGGCGAACCAGTTTGTTTGTTTGTTTTGGTCTGTTAATGCATTGAGCACTTTGTAACACATGTCTCGAAGAATTTCACAGTGAATTTAGAAATTCTCAATGAAACCACTGCTTTTCCTTGAAACCTAACTTTATTGTCAATGGACGATCAATCAGTCCATCCGAAGCCTAATTTCTGCATTTTTCTTAAGGCCGCCAGGGGCGCCTGAGCAGTAAAGGTAAGAGTGAAACAGGTGTAAGATGCAAGTTAAATGTAACCTCATACTTTGTGCATGCATAAAACTAGTATGAACAGAACCTTAACATGGAAAAGGTGTCAATCGAAATGGTAGGGCTAACTACCACATAGGGAATGTTTTCACGAGTCTGTTTATTTTGTAAACTAATTTGGCGAAACGAACGGATTGTAAGAAGCAACGTCCAACGAAGCAGAAAGGTTTAAGGCGGATTCCTATTTATCTGTCAACCGTATCGTGTGTTTAGGAGTAAATATTTTCCTCGGTTAGATTCTATGGATTGTCCTTGATGTAACAAAGCCATTTTCTGGTGAGTTACGCCGGCCTCATGGTTTTCGGGCATCCTGTTTCAGACTGATCGTAATGTTTCTCTGATAAGTATATTTTGAAATGCCCAACATATCTTGAATTCCAAGAGTTTATGATTTTCAATTATATGTGTATCAATTATATTACAGTTGTGGCAAGCGCCCTCTTCTATGCGACAGCGTGTTGGGGAGGCAGCAGGATGCCTCTCGTCTCAATAAACTGGCTAGGAAAGCGAGCTCTGTTGTGGGCAAAGAGCTGGACAGCCTAACAACAGTAGCTGAGAGACGGGCACTGGAAAAGCTGCGGTCAATCATGGACAATCCATCGCATCCACTACACAGCATTATCTCCAGACAGAAGAGCAGTTTCAGCGACAGACTTCTGTCACTGTCTTGTACTAAGGACAGACTGAAGAGATCTTTTCTTCCTCATGCCATGAGGCTCTTTAACTCTACCCGGCAGAGTAAAAGCCCACAGTAAACCACACCACCTACATTGCATATTACCGAATCTTATTGCAATATGTATTCTGTGTAGCACTATTTAGTTATTCTATATAACACGCTACAGTGGGCATTTGCACGTCACTCTGGGTATTTGTATATTGTATTCTTTTTGCTTTATTATTGTATTGTTCTCAGTTCAGGGATGCTGCTGGAAATGTGAACTTCCCTTCGGGGATGAATAAAGTATCCATCTATCTATCTATCTATCTATCTATCTATCTATCTATCTATCTATCTATCTATCTATCTATCTATCTATCTATCTATCTATCTATCTATCTATCTATCTATCTATCTATCTATCTATCTATCTATCTATCTATATGTGGCATGACTTTTTTCAATGACTGGTGACATCGTACAGACACGTATTTGTTTATCAAAGTCTGACGGCCCTCTGGCAGGCGGAATGTATGGGCTTAAAGTAGCGAAAATATATATACTGGACTGTCTCAGAAAATTAGAATATTGTGATAAAGTTCTTTATTTTCTGTAATGCAATTAAAAAAACAAAAATGTCATACATTCTGGATTCATTACACATCAACTGAACTATTTCAAGCCTTTTATTATTTGAATATTGCTGAATTTGGCTTACAGCTTAAGAAAACTCAAAAATCCTATCTCAAAATATTAGAATATCATGAAAAAGTATACAAGTAGGCTATTCAACTAATCACCTGAATCATCTAATTAACTCGAAACACCTTGCGAGGGTTTCCTGAGCCTTAAAAACACTCAGCTTGGTTCAGTAAACTAAATCACAAGTATGGGGAAGACTGCTGATCTGTCTGCTGTCCAGAGGACCATCATTGATACCCTCCATCAGGAGGGTAAGACACAAAAAGAAATTTCTCAGAGAGCAGGCTGTTCACAGAGTGCAGTTTCAAAGCATATCCACAAAAAGTCTGTTGGAAGGGAAAAATGTGGCCGGAAACGCTGCACAACCAAGAGAGATGACCGCAGCCTTAACAAAATTGTGAAGAAGAGCCGCTTCCAGAATTTGGGGGAGCTTCAAAGACAGTGGGCTGAAGCTGGAGTCCAGGTATCAAAAGCCACAGTTCACAGACGTGTCCGGGAAATGGGCTACAATAGCCGTATGGTCAAGCCACTTCTGAACTCAAGACAACGGAAGAAGCGTCTGACTTGGGCTATGGAGAAGAAGCACTGGACAGTTGCAGAGTGGTCCAAAGTCCTCTTTTCAGACGAAAGCAAGTTTTGCATTTCATTTGGAAGTCAAGGCGCCAGAGTCTGGAGAAAGGCTGGAGAGGAGCAAAATCCAAGTTGCTTGAAATCCAGTGTGAAGTTCCCACAGTCAGCAATGGTTTGGGGAGCCATGTCAGCTGCTGGTGTTGGTCCACTGTGTTTCATCAAGTCCAGAGTAAATGCAACTGTGTACCAAGAAATTTTAGATCACTACATGCTTCCATCTGCTGAAAAAGTCTATGGAGATGAGGATTTCATTTTCCAGCATGATCTGGCACCTCCCCACAGTGCCAAAACCACCAGTAACTGGTGCACTGACCATGGCATCACTGTCCTTGATTGGCCTGCTAATTCCCCTGACCTGAACCCCATTGAGAATTTGTGGGGTATAGTTAAGAAGAAGATGAAAGACACCAGACCTACAAATGCAAATGAGTTGAAGGCCGCTATCGAAGCATCCTGGGCATCAATAACACCTCAGCAATGCCACAGGCTGATTGCCTCCATGCCACGCCGGATTGATGCAGTAATCCGTGCAAAAGGATTCCCAACCAAGTACTGAGTGCATCAATGGACATTTTCAAATGTTTGATTTAGTTTTGCTGTTATAAAATTATTTTTTGACTTGGTCTGAGGAAGTATTCTAATATTTTGAGATAGGATTTTTGAGTTTTTTTCAGATGTAAGCCAAAATCAGCAATATTCAAATGATAAAAGGCCTGAAATAGTTCAGTTGATGTGTAATGAATCCAGAATGTATGACATTTTTGTTTTTTTAATTGCATTACAGAAAATAAAGAACTTTATCACAATATTCAAATTTTCTGAGACAGTCCAGTATATATACAGATTATATATATATATATATATATATATATATATATATATATATATATATATATATATATATATATATATATATATATATATATATATATATATATATATATATATATATATATAATAATAATAATAATAATAATTTCCTTGTATTGTCATTCTGTGTAACAATGTACACAGAACGAAATGTCGATTGCACCTGACCCGTTGTAGCGAGCCGATGCAGCCGCAGCCAACAGAGGGCGCCGCCGACCACTTTTTAAGTCTTAGGATATATATATATATATATATATATATATATATATATATATATATATATATATATATATATATATATATATATATATATATATATATATATATATATATATATCCCTTGCACCTCTAGTCTCATTAGTATTTGTATTATCCTGCCCAGAATATCAGTTTTACCCTTTCCATATTGTTCCTTGTATGAAAATTGCTGCACAGCATGTACTTCCAAGCTCCAAATCCTTTTGGCTAAAATGAGCTTCCCTTATATTTACGTCTATTGTGTGTGATGATACATCCACCAGTTTCCATTTTTAGCCACCAAAACATTGATGGTAAATGTCCTTTTGCCTCTCAAGTTTGTCTTCATATATCGAATCACATACCGCACTTTAATGCCCTTTTGCTAATCACAGACACATACATTTCATGTTTATGTATGTGTGCGCTGCTATTTTATATGTAAATTTGACCTCATATGCGCAATCTAAAACACTCCCATATCGATATTTATGTCTAATAATAAACCATGTTTATTCGTTGTTCTGTATGCATGCAAATGTGTGTTTGTGCGCGCACGGTTGTGTTTTTCAAGTAAGGCTGCCTCTGTCGTTCTATCCAAGCTTTTTTGAGAGCTCCTGACAACAAACGCTTGTATTTTTTCCTTTTTTTGCAGGAGGCATACGAGAACTTTAAATCAGAAATAATGAATAACATACCTAAAGATTCAGGAGTTTATTTTTTCTGCACAATTTACATTTGCATTTCCAAATTTAGGTATACTACCTATGTTCTTTTTTTTAAGTTCCCGGAAATTCTTTACGAATATTAATGGAGGCGGGTGACCTACTAGTGGTACACAGCAATATCTTACAGAGACCAGTGTTGGGCATGTTACTTTTCAAAAGTAATTTGTTATAGTTACTCACTACTTCTTTCAAAAAGTAACTGAGTTATTAACTGAACTACTCATTAGTACAAGTAACTATTTACCATGGAAAGTAATTACTTGTACTTTAAAAATAAGTTTTTTTATGTCAAATAATTTTAAATGTTCTGAGCAGCATTCGAGTCAATTGCATAAAGAATAGACAGGTAGTTGTGTTATAGAACCTTGTACTATTTAGTTTCGGAACACAGTTTTAAGTGCAATATCTAGGTTCTAAGTGTGCTGTTCCGCATACAAGTGCAATATACCGCTTGTGTAATGTTTTAATTTCGGATGTGAACTTTTAATGTTACAGGTGAATACTTCATATGCTTCTGCTTATTATTTTCTTATGTTGTGTACTTTTCCAACTGGAGTGCAACCCTAATTTCTTTGTAGCAACACAATAATGACGAGTGTTATTCTGATTATCGTAAAAAATGTCCAGGCTCCCTTATTTTGAGTGTTTACTTAGTTATACGGATGCTCCCCTACTTACGAACATTCGAGTAACGAACAACAGTACATGCAAACATTTTTTTCAGGATGTTGAAAAATATCCGGACATTGCTGAAAGTTGGATTTTGCATTGTGCACCTTTTTCCAAGTACAGGACAGGACTGTAGTGCTTATTTCCGCCACTACCGACGTGTGGCACTGTGAGAGCTCACCCAGCATCCACCACGAAGAAGAAATCCGCTTCCTCTTCCTAGTTCGTGTGTTAACATACTATACTGTGCATCTCCAGCGCGCTAAGCACTTTATTTTTATTGTTTAATATCTCGTGCACCCATTTAATATTGATGGTGTAAAGTGTTTCAATGAAAGTGGAATAAGGAAGCTTGTACGGTTGGGAAAATGCTTGGGTCTCCTTTTTTCGGCCACTTTTTACCACAGAGGAGGACGTCTTGAAGCGCATATTTCAAAAGTAAGTTAAACTCAACTTTATCTTTTATCTTTATAGAGCATATTATTTTATTAAATGTTGATTTTTCAGTACAAAACAATACAGGTTACTTTTACAAGCCTTAAACATAGTTATATAGTTGTTAAACATACTTATAAAAACCTTAAACATACATTCCGTAAAAAATATAGCACCGAAGCAACTTACGAACAAATTCAACTGACCGATGATTGTCCGTAAGTAGGGGAGCATTTGTATATACCGCCAGATACCGCTATATAAGCTTTAAGATTGGCACTTATACAGTGCTTTGTATCGACACACCCCTGAACAAAAACTAAACCTACTGAGTAACGAGGGATTTGTTTTCATTGTTGAATTCCGTTATGAACCACGTGGAAGCGAAAATAGGAAGTAGCATTTAAACCATGTCGTGCTAATCCAACCACACACAATTATTTATATGTCATGCGGTTGCAAACTTCTTTTCAATCTCTTTCGTCAACATTTTTGCGCCAAGATTTATAATTGGATTGGAGATGGCCATTTGATCAATTAAAGCGTTCATCTGCGGCTCTGAAACTAAGCGTTAATTGGTTTGCACCATCAAGAGGCTGTAAAGCGAGGTTTTGATTACTGCAAACCTGCCAGCGTGGGACTCTGACGCCTTTCTGATTTAGTTTTCTAGGGTGGGAAGGCCAAACCGTTTGGTCTTCGGACCTTTGTTATCAATCCCGCTCGCTTTTATAGCGAGGACACGGAAATCTGCAGCACGGAGCACAAACACAGTCGCCTGTCTGTTTTGATCTCATCTCGCTGACGGACGCATGCAGCTTTTTCAACCATTAACACTTTTTGTTACTTTTGAACTACCGGGCAGGGAAATTCTTTGGCGCCTGCGGTTTTTGCGCCTCTTTGACCAAGCGCATGGCGAGGAGAGCATTTCAGGTTTTCGAATAGCCCAGCTGTATTGATCCGTTGGGTACCTTATTCTGTTTTGTCCTCTAAAACATCCCTTTTCACTCGGTTGACTCCTATTCAAAGCTCTGCGGTGAGGACACTGTCAATAGGGAAGCTTGACTCCATTCCTTAGCAGTGGAAGCCCCCCTGAGGGCCAAACACAGGCTGCTAGACCATGACTGGTGGGGGGCTAATAGGCAGGATAGGATCGGATAAAGGATGAGGGGGCAGAAAAAAAATAGTTTTAGGAGCAGAGATGGGGCAATCTGCTTTTGTGGTGATGAGCATCAAAGCATGGAGGAACCCTGTCGGGTTCTAGCTTTTCCAAAGCTGTCTTACATATGGGCTCCATATTTCAACTATATAACAGGTCGCTATTCTGCCTCCCGGTATGGTTTCCAACATTTTAAAGGCTTCAGTCAGATGGTTTTGCTGCTTCTGATAAAGGCAGTAGACGGGTTTTGTACCATCCACCCCCTCCCACCTAAGCAAATGAAGAGACCCACTGGGTAGTGGGTACTAAACAGTCCTGTGACCAAAATGCTAAGGAACTGGGTCAGCGTAGGGCTGGAACGGCGCTCCCAGGATGATTAAATAATTAAGAGACTAATACTGCCTTTGCCTAGGAGCACATTGGTGGCATAAAAGAATGAATCTCTGCCACAATCTGTTATGCTTGATTTTTAAGAGGGTTATTTACCTCCCTTATAAAATTCAACGGATCATCATGATAGTATTTGTTGATATTTCTATTATTACGTTGTTATGGTTTGGATAGGGTAAATATATTTAACTGTGAGGCACACACCAGACACGAACTTCACCGCACGTCACTGCTTTGTTCGCTAGGAATCTTAGTTTGAACAAGTTGCATGCATGGCAGTCATCAACTTACGTTGCCAGCAGAAGTGGATGGTAATGAATTACATTTACTCCGATATATTTAATTGAGTACGTTTTGGGACCTTTTTTTACTTCTAAGAGTATTGTTAAATCACTATACTTTTTACCTTTGCTTGAATAGATTTGTAAAGAAGAAACAGTACTCTTACTCCACTACGTTAGGCTACATTAAACCTGTTACCTAAATCTCCTCCACAAAATTGTACACGTCCTCCTTCGCTGTGTTTCTTTGTTGTGTCTCCTGAGTGAGAGCCGATGTTTGGCCCAAAACGCGCCCCTTTTAAAGGTGCAGCGTCACTTGCCAGCTAGGTAGCAAAGAGAAAACAATATCCCAAAATTTAAACTTAAACTGTATAAATGTTATTCTATTTACATTAAATTTTCAAAAGGTTGCTACTCTGTATATATATTTTAATATACAGTGTGTTTTATTGCACAGTTTTTGTTGCACATTACGCACCTTTGTTGTTGTGTGTGTGTTTTTTTAAGGATGAGTAAATAAATATGAAAAATGTATTTTTTTCATCTGCATGTCTTTTATTTTATTAAAACAATTACTGTAAACATTCCAAAATTCATTAATATAGTAACAAAGTTAAACCTGAGGAGGTATCATACAACACAGCAGTCACGTCTTTCTCCACAGAATGTGCTGCATCCAACTTTGATCGTAGGCTGATTAAGATTCACACAACTGTCAACACCAGAACGGAGACAGGACCCACTTGCGTTACGTTTCTCTCAGTTTTATTGGAAGAAAGGAAAGGGGTTGCACCCACGATCCGGTGATCGCTGGACGCGGGAGGCTGGTCGCTCTAAACGCAGAAGTGGAACTTCCGTGGCGAGCGATGGCGGTGTCAGGAACGGAAAACAAGTCTAAAGCCAGGAGAGGAGAGTAGACGTGGTCAGGATCAAAAAACGGGTCGAAGCCGGGAAACAGGTGGGAGTCAGGGTCAAAAAAGATTGCCTAGAGTACACTGAGGTTCGCAGACGGACTGACAACAGGTGACCGAACGGAGTGGGTTTGAATAGAGACAGGGAGCCAATCAGAGTCCGAGGCAGTTGCCGCCAAGGAAGCGGGCCCAGGTGCATCACATCAGTAATCATGACAACAACATGTGTGGCATTCATGATAAGGCTTATGTACGGTGTTCCATTGTTTGCATTTCCTGACAAATAGTTTTTTAAATTAATTTTTAAAAAATGAATATAGAAATGAGAATTATTTAACACTTTTCTTTTCTATTCTATTTTCCTTTTTCTTTCGCCATTTTCCATTTTATACTTAATTTTCCAGTACTTTTCATTTAATTCCCGCTTTCCTTTTTTCCTTTTTTTCTTATTTCTTCTTCCCTGTTTTTATTCTTTTTCATATAAAAATCTCTGTCTTTTTGAGAAAGTCTGGGTAAAAATTGGAAGCAAAATGGTGCTTTTTGCTGACTCTAAGTCTCCGTAGTTTGGAGTCTTCCTTCGACTAATTGTCTGTTCAATTACACAGCACAGAGACATTTTGTGGACAAATATAAGATACTGTCCCTTTAACAACAGTGGAATGTTTTTATCGGAGCTGTTTTTGTCACCCAAACTCAATTGAATTTAAGATCCCTGGCCCTCAGGATGTGTCTTTGCCTAATGATGTTGTTTGTGCATCACCATTTTTGCTGGAAATCATCCTAAATATTTCAAGAAGCAGGATTTGGACCATACCCCAAATATTAGCTGCATACTTCTCTCTCCGCACGCATTTTTTGTTTTTACCTTCCTGCCATGATCTAGATCATTATCTAGTGATGCCCATTGACGCATTCCCTCCATTCTTCTCCCACCAGGCACTCTCTGAGGCATGTGAAGGCCATCTTCGATGGTGCCAATTGCTTTCTCTCTATCTTTCTCTCTTTCTCTGTTGCACTCATTCGCGTTTGCAGAAGTGTGCCCGCCTGAAGGTAGCATATGGCATCCCGAGACTTGCCGGACTCGCCCGCCTCCCACACAAAGCATCGCATCCCTCTCCCCCGCAGCTCGTTTATGTGATCTCCAACTGTTATTTTCCCAACCATCCCTCCCTCAGTACGGAATTCTATTTCCTCGAGCCGCACTTTTGCGGCTCTCACCATAGGGGAAGGTTGCAGGTTGCCATTTGGCGATGATAGACCAGTCTCATTGGGGGAATTTCACTCAGGCTACTCCAAGGAAAGAACACAAGAGCCTTTAGCCCAGGGGTCTCAAACTCAATTTTCTTGGGGGCTGCTGTGCAGGGTGATGGCAACAACCCGCCACATTTATCCTGCTTTCTGTTAACATGTCAGGTTTGTTTTTTTGTTTATGATTGGGACACGTTGCTAGTTGTTTTATGACCTGGTTTGTTTTTCTTTGTTTTTCCTGACTTTTGTCAATAAATACCATTATTTGTGGAGCACGCGTCAAGTCAAGTCAAGTCATTTTTATTTGTATAGCCCTAAATCATGAAGAGTCTCAAAGGGCTTCACAGATCATTACACTATATTACACAGACTATTTTCAGAATATTATCATACGTTCCCCTGCTCTGGAGCCGACAAAAAGAGTAGGTTATTCATATGCTATAGAGTAGAAGTGAGTTTTAAGCTTAGATTTAAACATTTCCACTGAGGTTGCAGATCGGATCTCAGGGGGAAGAGCATTCCACAGCACCGGTGCCCGGATGGAGAACGCTCTCAAACCAGGAGAACACTTCTTTGCTCTTGGGATCACCAGAAGACCGGCACTCTCAGCATCACCCAGTTTACTGTATGGACATCACTGCCTTCGACTGCGTCAGGTAAATCAAGACATACATCACTTCCGTGCATAGCAGCGTCACACCCTGAGTGTTCAGATTCGCTGGCTAGATCTCCCTCACAGGGGAAGAAACTAACAGAGAGCAGCAAATTCCTGTGAACTACCTTCTCTTTGTCCGTCAAGCAATCCTTGACTCTATAGACATTGAGATCAGGCTTGACTGATATGACTTCATAGGGGGTCGACTCCCACTTATCTGCAGCCTTGCGTTTCCCTGGTACACCTCTGTTGGCGATCAACACCCGGTCTCCCACGACGAGGGGTGATCCTTTGGCCCTACGGTTGTACAGCTTGGCATGGCGAGTCTGTTCTCTGAGAATATTCCTCTGTCCAAAGATCCACATTCATGCTGGACTGGATGATGAGGTTTTTATTACAGTTACTGCAAATGAATGAGTCACAACATTAGCTTTTCTGCTGGCTTTGATCTCTTTGATCTAAGTAGCAGTTCTCTCTCCATTTCGGCACTTCTGCATTTGGGTCTACCTCCCCAAACATGACAGAATGACCCGAAAACTCCACATCATTGTCCCTGCGGCAAGGAGAAAGTCCTTCGGCCGCTTCTGGTCCCAGTCCTCCAACGAGAAGGTTCCTGTCCTGGGGATGAGTCATTGCCATTCCTATGCCACTTCCATCCGGTTTTCTGTTGTCACCATGTCCGGTTTGGTGTTTATCTCACGTTTGGACATTGAGCTAGTTGTTTTAAAACCTGGTTTGTTTGTGCTTGTTGTTCCTATGTTTGTTAATAAATACCGTCATTTGTTGAGCACACCTGCCTCCATTTTTCCATTTTAGGATTCCTCCACTTGGTTTCACCTCTGCAAACTTTGCAGGCTGGGCCACATCAGGTTTTTTACAAAAAAGCTCTGATAAAAAATTCAATATTCTCAAAAATATGCATCTTTTAATACCAAATAACAGGGACAAAAATAAATGTGAATAATACAAATCAATCAACAATTAATACATGAATAAAATGATGATAATACAGGATTTCAAAATGACTGAATAAACCACATATATTTGCTGAGTAAAAAAAAAGAAAGTATTTGTATTCAGTTCAAAATGACTGTAATAACTTTTAACAGTCTAAATATGATTGGAACAGTAAATATGTGTTTTTAACATGGCTTGTCTTGCCTATTCATTGCTCATAAAAAAACAACTAAAGAGCAACCCAAAAAAACGACCAAAGCGACTGAAAAATGATTAAAAAACAAACTTCGAGAAGGAAATCGACAAAAAAATTACCAAAAATAAAAATGCCCTAAAGAAATGTAAAATGTGAAAATGTGAAAAATGTACTGTACTCAAAACAATGGAAAGAGTCCTAAAATAAAATTGGATAGTGTTACAAAGTACTGAAAAGCATGAAGAAGCATGGTAGTGTATTTAAAAAAAAAAACAGTATTACCTTGGTTACCACTGTTTATGTGGGGACTGAAACTTTATTTATGTATTTATTTATTTATTACTCAATGTAAACCCAATTTATATGCTCAAGTATTAGTTTAAGATGGGCACCACCAGGCTGTACTTGCCCAAGACACACTACAGGAAATGGTGACCATACTGTTTGAAGGAGAAAATGCTTTAGAAATTGTTTTTTCATTATTATTATTATGATTTTTTTTACAAATTACTTCTGCACTGTCAAATTATAATTAAAAAAATATATTTTTGCAGTTTTATTGCAAAATTTTATAAATTAAGGACCCAATCCACTTCACTTTAGATTGTACTACGCCGCCATTATGTGGGCGTTATAATAGACTGAATTTACCATCCAGTTCTGTCCTACAGAAACCTTACATCTTTTCATTAGTAAAAAATTTTGAGAAAGCGCAAGGGAACCACTAGGGAGTGCCAAAGACCTGCATGTGGCTCCTGAAAACGTTTAGCTGGTGAAGAGGTCCAAGTTTGCTGGCAAAAGAAAGCATCTTCCTCTGTTTAGCCATTTGAGAGCAAAACACAATGCACAATAACAAATCAGCGAAGCCGTGAACCAGTGATAACTGAAGTGTGAAGTAGCGAGGTGTTAGGGTCTGACACACCAGCTACCACCAAAGGGCCCCACCTGGGATTTTAACTGGGTACAGGGGTTTCCAATCAAACCAATTAACCAGAACTCTTTAAAAGGACATTTTGAACACCACACGTGGTCTGGTTATTGTGTCATTTGATTCCACCACCCCAGGTTTTTGTTTTTTTTTGTGGTTTATTTTGTATATTTGCTCATTGCCATTTCCATTTAGTTTTAGCCGTTGTTTCATTTTTGGACGTTTTTTTGGGCATTTCATTTGTTTTGTGCCCCCTTGTTCAGTTGTTAGTATGGTCAAGCTTTTTTAAGTATCATCATTGTTTGAGCACCCTTTGTTTCCAGTTCCTGCCTCCCCCAGATGGGTCTATCACCCCTAAACTTAATAGTGAGGTAACCAAAAAATGACTAGAAAATTCCCCAAAAAAGCTTCCAAAGAAAAGAGACTAAAAACATACCAAAAAATGAAAATCTACCCAAAAAAAATACAAAAAAACAGACCAAAACCGCTTGTATTCAAGATCCCTGCTTTAGTCTTTTGGGGGCTTTGTTCTACCACACTCACTCAAAAGTCCCTCTCATTCCAAACAAATGCAGATGGTGCTGTTTTTTGTAGTCTTTTGTACTACCTAGCAAGCGTTAACCCCACCTGAGCCCTGCACAACAATCTCGGTTGGGTCAGGACTACAAATGAAAACCAAAGCAATAAAATCAACTTGAACAGATGGTCCCACTGACCAAGCGCTTTTCATGTAACAGGTTCCGTTCAGTCACAGATGAATACCGACCAGTAAGTCGCAACGTCCTCAGATAAACTGACTTTTTTCAGTTCATTCCTTCCATAACAATCCCCAGTTTGTCGAGATCTCCGCCCCATTGAGTGCAGTTCAATGTAATGTTGTGTAATGGGCATTATATGGACGTGATATTCAAATGTGTTGTTAGGCTTTTCCATTTTTGATGTTGAACGTTGTGCAGCATTCCTGCTAAGGGACATAGTTTAAGTTTGTTTCTCTGAAAATGGGGAACCTTTTGGACCCAGAGAGCCATATTAGTAAAATATTTAGATTTTTTTTTATGAGAAGGCCATACCATATAGTCTAAGACAAAATTAAACCAAACTGCATTTTTCAGTGCATTTAATTTCACTGTGTGACGTTACATGATTTGATAAAATTCATCAAATAAGACTAATGCCAGAGCCTGTGCCCCATATGAACAAATACTGCATACCCATTTAAACTTGTCTCCCTGCATCAATTAAAATTGTTGAGGCTCATTTTACCATCATTTTTTGGGTTTCAATACATGGTGCAAGGAGAGTTCTCTTGTGAAAATCTCGCAAAATACTGCAAATGAGGATACGAATGTATTTACCTTTGGCGCTGGGCAGAGAGAAGTGAGTACTGTGTGTGCTGTGTGCATAGATTCCCCCGACTCCTACTCCTACGCTCACTCAATCAAATTACTTTGTGTGCTTGGCTTGGGTGTTTAACATTTTTTTCTGAGAGTGGTCATCATAAAGTGTTTCAACAGTGAACATACATTGATGAGCTTTGATATAAAGAATTCCTTAGCAATGTACAGCCAAAACAGTGTATGTTGATGTGACACCCTGATATTTAACTACAGTGGAACCTCGGTTTTCGAACGCCTCTCAGTTCGAACAAATCAGAGTCCGACCAAAAATGTTGAGAAATTCTTGCTTCGCTGTTCGGTCAAAAATCTTTGAACGCCGGTAATGCGTGAGTGCGTACGCTAGGGTGCGATGCTAAGCGGCGTACGGGTGTAGATCGCTCTTTTCCTGAGCAACTGTTATCGCGTGCGGACGTGCTTCGTTTTGCTTTCGCTTTTAATATAGGTGTACGAAGTGTTTTAGCCCCTACTTATGCATCCGAAGAAAGTCAGTGCAAGCAAAAAAATTGCTACAAGTGAAAAAAGAAAAGTCATGCGTACAACTATTGCATTTAAGAAAGAAATAATATCAAAATATGAAGGAGGTGTGCGAGCGCCTTCTGCTGACCACCACAAAGGTAAGAAATCCTATTCATGAGATTACGATATCACGAACGTACAATTAGCCTGGGTTAGCTTTAAGTTTACGTTAAACATTCAGGGTGTTGGAACAGAGCCCCATTTCCAATGAACCGCTTACCACTTGTTGTTGTGGAGACACGTGTGCTAAATGACTTGTAAACGACGTGATTTTTTTATTTTTACACGTTCATGTTAGCGTAATCTTTGGTACGGAAGATTATGATAACGCGAATGTACGATTAGCCTGGTTTAGCTTTAAGCTTACGTTAAACATTCAAGGTAAACATTCAGGGTGTTGGAACAGATTAAAACGATTTACATTATTTTTAATGGGAAAAATGATTTCGGTGATCGAACAAATCGGTTTTCGAACAGGGATCTGGAACGGATTATGGTCGAGAACCGAGGTTCCACTGTATAGTTAAAACTGCCCATTATAAACAGGACCAAACTGCTAGGTTATTATCGTTACGTCGGTTATACATGCACCAAACATGAATATGTGTTATTGTTTTTCAACATTTGGTTGTTACTTTGCTATGATGACTTTATTAGTTAAAACGATTTTTTAAGCACCTTGATGTGTTTCCTGCTTTCTGCGTTTGGGTCCACCGGACAACCAAAACACAAAAAAAGACACATTTTGAAAGAAAAGTGATTGTATTTGAGCTTTTTTGATTTCTAAATACATCACAAAGTTTTTATGAAAAGTTTTCATTCACGAATCGGTTTGTGAAAGCAGAATTGTATTGGATATCGGTATCATGCATACATAAAAAAAAAAACGACAAAGAAGGGAAGGAACAAAATGATGAAAAAATAAGCAAATAACATAAAAAAATCTAAAAGTTACATTTAATTTGCTGTTTAATGTTGTAATCAAATTTGATTCATAAATGCATTTGACTATTAATGCATTATTAGCAATCCACATATGTTGTATTTCGGCTTGAAAAAGGAAATACAGACACTCCCCTACTTACGACCATTCGACTTACGTAAAACGGTAGATACGAACATTTTTTTGGGGATGTCGAAAAATATTCGGACAAGTTAGATTTTGTATCGTGTGCACCTTTTCAGAGTACAGGATATTACTGTAGTGCTTCTTTCTGCCACTACCAGTGTGATGCGCTGTGAGAGGTAACCCAGCATCCACCCCGGAGAAGAGATCCGCTTCCTCTTTGTAATTCATGTGTAAACATACTGTACTGTATCTCCGGCGCGCTAAGAACTTTGAAATGTTTATTGTTTAATATCTCGTGCATCCATTCAATATGATTGGTGTAAAGTGTAAAGAAGAGACGAGCCGTATCATTTGAAATGAAAGTGGAATAAGAAAGCTTGATGCGGTAGAGAAAATGGTTGGATGGCTTTTTTCGCCCACTCTCTAATACAGAGGAGGACCTCTTGAAGCTTATCTTCCAAAAGTAAGTCGCACTTAACTTCATTCATCTTTATTGAGCATATTATTATATGAAATGTTAATTTTTTTAGTACAAAACAAAACAGGTTATTTATACAAGCCTTAAACATACTTATACAAACCATAAACATACAAAATATAGCACTAAAGCAACTTACGAACAAATTAAAGTCTTCTTCTGTCAAATCTTGTTTGTAAGTCGGGCAGCGTAGAGTCATTTGAGAGATATTATGGCAGGACACAAGTCCATACTCTCTGCAACTTTTTTAAGCAGATATATTTCACACTTTTGTGGGAAATTGGCAGCAGAGAACTTTTGAAAAAAAAGGACAAAAACAACCACCCCCTTCTACTTTTGGAGTGTCTTCTACAATTGTTTTGCTTGAGTTAATGAGTCATTTTCTGACCTAGTCCTAACACTCGAGCAACAATTCAACCAATAAACATTGCCATATGCTGTGGAAGGGTAATCAGTCTTTTTCCCCCAGTAGTATGTGTATCCAATAGATTAATTTGACCAAACGTGCAACCTCAATGAAATTAAATAGCAATTTTATACAAATTTTACCCAATATTTTAATGATTTCCTCTTGCTTTGGGTTCGTGTGCTGTTCAAAGCTTGCAAAGGTGGATGCAATTTATCATTCTTACAATATGATGAATTTCCAGCTTCCCTGGTTCTCATTGCAATGGTCCAATATTGTTCACATGAAGATCATTACTTATTCAGACAAGATGGTTAAACAACTGGCCATTTTGAATTTCCACCTTGCACAACCAAATGGAGCAATGAATGTACCGCTGAAAGCACAATATCCACCACTGACGAGAGCTGGCACACCTAAGCCAGTGGTCGTCAACCACCGGACCCCGGACCACTAGCTGGCCATGGGTAGTTTGGTACATTGCTATGTTTCATAAGTAATTGAACTGGGCTTTGAGATGGTACGTTTGAATTCAAATCAGTGGGGGCGCAGTTACCTGTCAGAGGGTGGAACTGTTACATTGGAAGCAAAGATTATTTTCGTGTTTATGTTGGTGAGGAAGTTTGTATTTGTTCTCTATGTAATATGTGTATGGGATATATGTTATTCATTTAGTGCTGTTAACCCATGTTCTCACATTTTGTTGTGCAATCTTGTACGTGAGGTGTTTATTTTTGTTGACTTGTTGGGAAGCTAAGGCTGTCTGTCTTCAGGCCTTTATTCATCAAAAATCTAGTGTTACTTTTGCTTTGTTAAGGAATTAAAGATGAACATCTCAACCACATATTTACCTCCGCGCAAACATTTCAAGTGTGCAGGTGGCCGGTGCAGTGGAATGGGGTCAATGTAAACAAACTTGCCGCTATGAACACTTTTGACAACGGAGTTGTTAGGTTTTGGGGTTGGTTTTGGGGGTAAAGGGAAAAGCAGGAACTGAGGCAGGGTGCTCAAAGTAAGGACTGTATTTATTAATGAAACCAGGAACAAAGTAACAAACCAACAAGAAGGCACAAAACAGATAACATCTCCAAACCTAATCAAACCTTTTAAAGTCCAAATCAGATATATAGACTGATCCTTAATGGAAAATGCAAGAAATAAAGTAAAAAACTAAAACGTGGGCACAAAATGTCCAAACAAGAAACCCAAAACAAAATAAAACAAACCTGGCAGTGGAAATGCAAATTACCTGAAGACGCGTGCTGTCCACATATCACTCTAAAAGGTCAGGATATTTAGGAGCAGGTGTGTGGTGATTAGACACACCTGTACCCAGTTCCAAACCTGGTTGGCACCCTCTGGTGGAGGGAGGTGTACCAGACGCTAACTGGAGTTGGAGTATGCATGAATCCCAAAGTCAAGAACACGACAAAGAGACCACATGACACCAACAAGCTTTTGACGGGGTTGGGCTATTTGGTGAGTTTGCATTTTTAATGACTTTGCACGCAGTTTAGAGTGATGTTTTGCGTTAAACGTTACGATGGTGACCAGAGTGTGTTGCTATTACTTGGTCCGCCTCAGAGTTAAGAGGTACCAGGTTCAATTCCAGCTACCTACCTCCTTGTGTGGAGTTTGCATGTTCTTCCCGTGTCCTGGACGACTCCGGGTTCCTCCCTCATTCCAAAAACATGGCTGGAATGACTCCGGTACCACAACAATCCTGGTTAGGGTAAGCGGTTCGGAAAATGTTAAGCGTGTATCTATTCAAAAATCAATATTATCAATACTGATTCAGTATTTGGATAGGATTGATACTATTGTACTGTCTTTCCATTTTAATTATTACTATCATAATGTTGATAGTGTGTCATAAAATTATGCATACACAAGAGCTTTCAAATTCGGTCTAATAGTGGTTTTCTCTTTTTTTGCACCTGTGACTTTATTTTCTAAATATTGTGCAGCAAAGGGTATTGTAATGTATGGACTATAAGGCTCAACTACTCATCAGATGCGGCATAAAAAAAAACATGTTTTTAATATACCTTTATAGCGAGCATCAAACTATAAGGTGCATGCTATTCAAAGAGAAGATGGAAAAGATTTGTAGGCTTATATGCGAGTATATACCGTACTTCAAGTTGTTTTGGTTGTACTGGTTGTTTTGTGATTTATTTTTATTTTTTTAAAGGGGGAATATAGTCCACTAACTCTGCTTCAGTGCATAATCCTTTTTCATTGGATATATTTGAGAAGTGAACATTTTTTTACTTGGGTTGCTGCTCGTCATTAGGGTGGAATTGTGTGTTGTTTTCCAGTAAGACCAGTTGAGATCCACTGATCTAAGTAGTCCACATGACTCCACAGTGGATTTTTACTCATTATTATTCATGTTGTTAATATTATAAATGTTATAATTTTTGTTATATAGAAGACGTAAAAACATGTTTAATGCAGCTCTTGGGCCGGACGTTGAATTTATTGTCAGACAATGAATCATTTAATGGTTGCTGACCACTGAGGTAAACAACATCGTTCTTAAAGAGTGACAATGGCAGACAATCAACCTTCTGTTCCAATCCCCTGTTGAGTCGAATGAACAGGAATAGGTGTGTGAGAAATTAGTGTCATTCGCTAATGTTTTCTCCTTTATTCAGCACTCGTTCCTCCCGAGAACCAGAAGGGGTCCATTGGGCGGGCGACGGTGCAATTACTTCAATTTACTCGTGTTGATTTGTCCAACAGCAGGCAACAATGTGAACGGGCTAGAATCAAATAATGGCTCATCTTCATCAACACTCTGGTTTAGAATGAGTCCAAGCCATTTGCTCAATGTAATACTGCATCCAGGGGTGTCAAACTCATTTAGCTCAGGGACCACATGGTAGAAAAAACATTCTTACAGGAGCCAGAGTAAGAATTTAATGGCATTAAACATGCCTTAGCCGGAGGATTGGAGTCATTTCCGATGCTCACAATTAATTTATGCTTCAGGGATATACGTTTTGATTATAAAACGATTATTGAGGGTTTTTTCCCCCAATATTATTTTTTTTCCTGCCCTAAGAATTAATATCTTGTCGCGTTTAGCAAATATATTTGTAATTTTTTTTTATTATTAATAATTTCCATTATTAATTCTATTTTTCATATTGCTTTTAAACAGCACATCCGTGACTTTTATTTTACGTAAAAAAACAAAAAAAACAAGAGGATGGGTTTCCTCTTTGGTTCTTCAGCACATACAGGTTTGGGAGTGATACTTAGCTTTGGCGCCATCTAGTGGACATATTTATTGAAAGTATTTGCTCATTTTTCTTTTGATCTTTTCTCATCAATGTCTTGTGGTGTGCCACATTCGGCCTGCGGGCCATATGTTTGACAAGTGTGCTGCAATACCTCGTTTGTCAAGGTAACTGGAGACCATAACCCAACCCGCGTTATGCAAAATATGCGAAATTCTGCCATCCTTAGTAAAAAAAACAAAAGGGTAGTTTACACATGTCTGCTACGATGGAGAAAAAAAGTGTTGCAAAGGTAGATGTTAACGTACATACTTAGTTAATAAAATATTCTACAGCAGTGGTTGGCAACCACCAGGCCGTGGACCGGTACTGGGACATGGGTCTTTTGCTACCAGGCCACACAAAATGAAAAAAAGCCTTAGTTTTTGCCTAATCAATATTAATTTGCTATGCATACATTTGTTTTCACACAAAAAAACGGTTGGTAATCCTCACTGTAGTATATTACTACATGATTGATCAAACAGTCAACAATTAACGCTGCCCTCAGTTGCTCAACATTGAATGCAACGAAAATCGAACCTGGATCCTGGCTGTGAGAGCGCCGAATCCTAATCACTAGGGTGTTACGATTGTAATGACAAACAAAAATGCTTTATATTTTATCTCATCATCACTCTACTCACTATGCCACCTTGTACAATGTAATGGAGCATTATGGGAAATAGTTTATCCAAAACAATTTTCTACAACGTGATACCATGATTAAAAATGATGAAATAAAAGATAGAATCAAATGATTCTTCCTTCTCAGAAGTTGTCTTGGAAATGTCTATTTTCAAGAAACTAAGCAATGTTCAACTTTTTTCTACACTGTGGTAAAAGCTAGAAAAATACTTTTTTTACAAAAGAAAGACAGGGGTACAAGCTTTATTTTTATGTGTCCTATCCATATATAGCTACAGACCTACATTTTCTGTAAGCCTTCAGAAAGGAATCAAAATAGCAAAACTTGGCTGGCACTGGCACTTTCCATTTAAGAGAAACGTCTAGCACTGAAAGAGTTACTGTAACAGAAAAACCCTCCATTGCTCGTTTTTCTAGAGAAAATGCAAACCAACCAAATCTCTTATTTTTTCAATATATTTTTTAGGGTAAAACAATAAAGACAAGCACGGGGAGAACATGCAAACTCCACACATGACCTCAAAACTCTGCCGCACACACTGCCGTGCTGCCTTCTGTATTGTAGATTATTAAAAATCAAAAAACATGCCACATTTTCAAGCCACTTTAAGCTTCTGTCATGTTTCAATATGCATATTGTGCTATACAAGTGTGTCAAATACACGCCATATGGCAATGGGATTGTTACCCAATTACTATTAATGAGTATCATATTTATACGTTTTTAATCAGTTGGATTCCATAGGCGGGTGACACTCACTAAAGTCTTCAGTGTTTATATGCGAAGCTATCATGTGGAAATTTGCATATTTTACGCTTTGTCCGCTTGTTTGGATCGTGTTCTGATCGCAGCACCCACCCATCACACCTCCACACAATTCCAAGACTCTGAATGCATCACCGTGTGAAAGCAGTCCTTCTTGTCACTTGTTTATGCAGTCAGCTCGCTAATTAAACTCACCTTGATCGATGTATTTCCATGCCAGTGAATAGACGAAGGTGTCCCTGTGTGGGAAACTTTAGAGAGGATGTCTTTTTTTTTCCTTTCCTGGTGATTATAATGCGATATGCAGCCTGCCTTACTTGTTATCATATCATTAAGCGTTTGTTTATTCAAATTGGGGTTATAATGAATGGCGCCTTTAGAAGGCTGAGTTCATGAATGTCAGACAGGAAGAGCAGCTCTGGTTGCCCATCCTGGTTCTTCACTTTGTTTTCTTAAAAGGCCTGCTGCAGGTTAATGGCAGAGGGGGGCGGGTTCCACATTGGAGCCATCGTATAATGTAGTAATCCCTTTAAATTGCATACGTGATGGTACCTACGTGTAACGTCCAAAGTGGACTTCGGATCTCAAAACATAAGTTAATTGGCAGTTTGTCACACTATGTAAATGTAAATGGTCTGCATTTATATAGCGCTTTTTAAGTCAATGAAGACATCCAGAAGCGCTTTACAATGTGCTTCACACTTTTCCCTTTTACACACTAACTAACCGATAGCAGCGTCAGACATGCAAGGCAACTACCTGCTATCGGGGGCATTAGGGATTTATGTCCAAGGACACTTCGATATATAACTCGGAGGAGCCGGAAATCAAACCTGTGACATCTTGATCCCAAGACGAGCGCTTTGCCCCTGTCTCTAAGATTTCATTATGTTCTGCATATATTGTGCATAATGGCAATAAATGGTTAAAAAAGAATGACTTCTAAACTATTGCCGTTGCTCGTGTTACTGCAATACAGAAATTATTTACAGTTACTAGATACATAATTTAAAAAGCCATTACGTTAATTCCGCATTACAGACATCCAAAAGTAGCATGACACTCTGCAAGTAACTATCTATGTTGAACTTTGTGTGGGAAGCAGTAACTGAGGCAGGGGTCCTCAAAAGAGGGAAGCAGGTACAAAGTAACAAACAAGGGCTCACATAACCAACAAATTGTCCAAACAAAACCAGACCGAACATCCTCCAAACCATAAACAAAGACCAAACTGAAAATGGAGATGCAAGGAACCAAGTAACAACAAGTGGGCACCAAACTACTAACTAAAAGTCCTTACAAGAAGCTAGCGACAGAAATACAATCAGAGGTGGCAGTAGAAATGATATGACCTGATGCGGTCCAAAACGTCATTTTAAAGGGTTAGGATTTTTGGGGACAGGTGTGTGGTGATTGGACACTGAGTTGGTGTCATCTGGGATGGGGTGGTATCCCAAATCCTAACAATCTAGTTGCAAAAGACAGTATATAATCTAAAGGCCATATCCCTTAACACAAGCACTGCTCTAAAAAAGCCACATAATAAAAATAAATGGAAAAAAAACGCCTACACCAACAAGTAGAAATGGTAATTCCTTTTTATTTTTGGACGAGTGCAATCTTGAGAGACTTCATATCCTTATAGTCTTAGACTTCAAACCACGTAAACATTAGTGCAAGATCATTTTAAAAATGAAAACAGACTTTTACAGTACAGTCTGTTCTCATGTTTGTCACATTGATTTTGTGGTTCCTAGGAAAAGCCATGCCTCCTTCCCACGTGCTGGCTACCATTTGCTACCATTGAAAAAAAAACAATTATATGCACATAGACTGACCCCCTGGTTACAGTGTTTTGTTTTATGGTTATAAATTTTGTTTATACATTATAACACAAAATAGCACAAACAAAAGTTACCGTCTAACTGGACCAGATATGCTTTTGAGACCGCAAAATGTTACTTTCATCCATGTTATTACACTGTGTATTTTTGTTTATTATAGTCCCAACATATAGTGTGGCATTTCTAGGTTATGAGGAAAGTACAGGAAGTCCTCATTTTCCCAAAGTGTTTTATTTCTATCCAAGCTGGCAATGTAAATCAATTTTCTGATATGGTTACCCCTGTTTAGTCGAAATCTACATCAAAAATATTTCCTCAGAAGAAGGTACGGCGTAGTTGAGGATATTAGCATTTACTTGACATAGCGTGAGCCTGGCCTAGAGGCTGCCATAAGTAGCTTGCTGCTACGGGTACCTGAAAACCAAAAACCTTGCGAAAGGGTTGAGGGATAAAAAAGAAGATGCAGTTTGGACACTTGAATCTAAAAAGTATTCTTCCTTGTGCTTTTAAGCCCTCGCTTTTAGTTGGACTCTACATCACAGCAACATCAGGTGGTCAAATAACATACACTCTCCCTATAATTTGAGGTTAATAATGGGACAGTGTAGATTATTTAGCACCTACTACTGTATAATAAAACTTATATTATTAAAAAACGATTTATTTGAATAACTTTCAAAAATACATGAAATACAGTATATATATAAATGTGCATTTTTTTGATACTTGTAGCCATACTAAGGTTGTCCTCAAGAGTTGCTGTGAAGACAAAAGTTGAAATACGGCTCGCAGTTGGTCTGATCAGGATCTCCGTTCTTTATTTTTCACTCAGTACGATACTCTTTTGTTACAAAACAGTTATATAATACTTTCATCAACACCGGACATCAGTAGTAAAACATCTACAAGTTTACTCAAGACCGATTATTCCAACTTGCCGTTTTCTCTGACACCTCACATAAGGTTCACATCTCATTTAGACGCTGTCTTTAAAAGTTTGTATAGAGTTAATTGTTTTTTACTACATCTTTTTCCCCTTTGATGATTTTAAATCTTCAACTAAAGTCTTCCTTGGGAGTCCCTGTTTAGCGGTCAAAAAAAGTGTAATTATTTTACCATGCCTGTCAACCTCCACGGCTCAATGCCTGTACAAACTGTCGTATTTCCCGTACAAAATACAAAGTAATCGTACACCATTTTTTTTTTCAGAATGATGCATGATGGGAAATCCCCATGCGGCAGACGCATCCGCACAGTAGCATCAAACCGCTCGCTTCGTTTGCAACGAAAGAAACGATACCGAGATAGAGGCGTCCGCGGCAAACTCGTTAGACTTGATTGACTTGCCGTTTCGTGATAGTCGGTGTTTACCGGATGGTACCCATAATTGACAAATTTGCGTTTTTCCGTACAGATTTTTTCGTACGTCATACACTTCTTGAAATGCATAAGAAACGTACTTTGTCTGGCAAAAACGTACACGTCGACAGTTATGTTTTACATTCCATAAGGATCATTTAGTGGGAGCTGACCTGACTGTCCACCATATTGCTGCTAAGAGTACCTTATGAATCCAAAAACATTGTGAAAGGCTGGGGAAAAAAAAGAAGAAAAATAGTGTGAGGTCGTCACTTTGATTTTCTGAAGTTTCTATGTTTCCTTGTCAATTCAAGTCTAGTCACATTTATTTGTATAGCCCTTAATCACAATAATGTCACAAAAGACTGCACAGGAATACAACTACACCATCGCCTGATCTTAAACCAACATGCGGGCAAGGAAAAACTCAAAACCTCAGCGTGAGGAAAAACGAAACCTTGATAAGGGGCTTCACAAGTGGTAATCCCCCTTCCAGGATGACCAGGGTGGAATAGATTTAGCATTGAGTAACAGTACACATAGTGCATTGTGCATTGTAGCACTCGTATTTGTTTACACTACGCAGTGCAGCGACATCTAGTGGTTAAATATTACACAGCATCCCTTTTAATATCGGCCCAAAAAGAGCAGATCATTGAAAAAACATATAGTGAACAATTATTTGTCGATTGAACTTAGCAATGTAATGGAATTTAAAGACACATTCATTAATTCTTATCTAGGGCTCAAATGGATCTGTAAAAGACATTCTCTCTCCCTGTAATATCATTCTTCAATTTTTCGTCCAAGCTGATCTACCTTTTGTTTATCCCATTTTATGTCTTAAGATTTATAGACTTTGTCATTGTCGTTTGGGTACCCCCATCCCTCTCCAGGTCTTTTTCGGGGGTTTGGGGTGTGCCACCCATATAAAAGAGTGAGTATTGTTTTCCATGGTTATGAACCTCCTTATCTGACTTGGATAAAGCACCTGTCATGTCCAGCATGGTCGCCGTGGCGACCAGCTGGCCCCGCCCCCTTGGCACCGGCTATAGCAGATTTTCTAATTTGCGTGTGTGCTTCTTAAGGGCGGGTTTTGGGGATTGCCGGTTGCCGGTTCATTGCATTACTTTGCATTATTCTGTTCTGTTTGACTTGAGGAAACCTGTACTTGCCCGTTCTGAGTAAAAGACTGTTTTGTGAGTATTCCTAGTCTGAGTTCCTGTTTGCCTATAAGCCTGTTTTTGTTTTTGTCCCTGAGTGTTGGACAACTTTTATTTCCTTTATAAAAGTAACTGATTGTTAATGCGAATGAGTTCACCCTTCCTGCGTCCTGCCTCCGACCTGGTCCGGTCCCGTGACAGAATGAACCTGCCAAGATGTGAACTCAGCGAACGATCCCAACACAATTTGGGGAGAGTTGGAGGACGCCGTTTGGCAAGCGCCCAGTGAGGTCACCTTCCCTGCCCATTCGAACCACGGACCCGCTCGTCGTGGCCCTTGCTTGCCAGTCCGACTCCCTTGCTTGCCAGTCCGACTCCCTTGCTTGCCAGTCCGACTCCCTTGCTTGCCAGTCCGACTCCCCTGCCTGCCTGTCCGATTCTCCTGCTGTTCGCTTGTCCTATTCTCCTGCTGTTCGCCTGTCCAATTCTCCTGCTGTTCGCCTTTCTGATTTCCCCTGCTGCTTGCCTGTTTGACTCTCCTGCTTGTCGGTCTGATTCCCTTGCTTCCTGTCTGACTCCTGCTTACCTGTCTGACTCTCCTGATGATCGCCTGTCTGATTCGCCCTGATGATCGCCTGTCTGATTCCCCCTGATGATCGCCTGTCTGATTCCCCCTGATGATCGCCTGTCTGATTCCCCCTGATGATCGCCCGCCGGACTCCCCTGCTGATCGCCCGTCGGACTCCCCTGATGATCGCCGTCTGATTCCCCTGATGATCGCCTGTCTGACTCCGCTGCCGATCGCCTGTCCGACCCCCCCTGCCGAGCGCCAAGTCCGACTCGTCTGACTCCGACGGCACCTGCCTCTAACCGTTCCTGCGTGTTTGAAGGAGAGAGCGGGGTTGCCCTTATCGGGAGCGTCGACCCATTCCGGGTTGCGAGGTATTTATTTTCTTTTTTTTGGGACCTTAGGAGCTGTCCCTTAAAGGGGGGGCTCTGTCATGTCCAGCATGGTCGCCGTGGCGACCGGCTGGCCCCGCCCCCTTGGCACCGACTGTAGCAGATTTTCTAATTTGCGTGTGTGCTTCTTAAGGGCGGGTTTTGGGAATTGCGGGTTGCGGGTTCATTGCATTACTTTGCATTATTCTGTTCTGTTTGACTTGAGGAAACCTGTACTTGCCCGTCCTAAGTAAAAGCTTGTTTTGTGAGTATTCCTAGTCTGAGTTCCTGTTTGCCTGTAAGCCTGGTTTTGTTTTTGTCCCTGAGTGTTGGACGACTTTTATTTCCTTAATAAAAGTAACTGATCGTTAACGCGAATGAGTTTACCCTTCCTGCCACCTGCCTCCGATCTGGTCCGGTCCCGTGACAGCACCTTTATCAACTAGTCACCGTTGTTACTCTGTGTCTCAGGTTGTGAGAGCTAGATTTAATTTGTTAACCTCACTTCATATTGTTTACTGCTGATTTTGATTTTATTATTTTGTTTACTTTTATTTTTTGTTGCACTTCAAATGTAGGACAAATCTGTTGCTGCTGGTGCAGTGCAATTAATATTGCAAGGTTCAATAACACGACTGTTCTTTCTTCTCTATTCAACTAACTCGTATACTGCTCATAAAATTGTAACTTATTTTTAAAATAACAGAAATGGTTACTTTACATGGTAACTAGTTACTTTTACTATAGACTAAATCAGTTACAAATTAAATTACTTTTTGACAATGTCCAACACTGTACAGTACTCATTGCATCATTCATCTACAAGTAATTAAATATGAGCACAACCACCCAGGAGTAAGTCTGCTGAGCTACCGCCACTTTAAAATACAACAAAAAAACATTTTTAATTAGATACAATGTTCTTTATTAGCTCTAAACCCACACACTCAGGTCACAAACAGCTCTGAGAATCTGCACATACATTTTAAATAATAATGGTTCCTTCGAAGCCAATTTATTCTAGTTTATGTTGTCGTGTTGCATACAGCATATATTTGTGTATAAGTTTCCGCCTTCCGGAAGCTAAAAAGAGTTAAGAATAAAATGTTTATGCAATTTACTCATCGGAGTCGTTATTTTTGTGCAGTCGAGGAAAATTAATCTTCTTCAACTGACACCAAAGTCTGAACCTGCGAGACTTTCTTGGCCGGTCGCCTTGGAAACGGCCTTCAAGTAGCGTCGGAATGGTAGGGGTCATAGGACGTTGGGACTGTTTTGGCAAACAGAGCACACTCCGTTGGTCCTTTTGACTTGGGGTGCTTCATTAAAACAGCAGGCGGTGGCATTCCAGGGGACTCTATTAACCAAGCAGATTTCAAACATCTTGTGTTAAACTAACCCCCCTCCCCTTTTTACACAACACATAAATACACAGACATGTTCACTCTATAATCCCCCATCTCTCTCTTCTTTTGGAAGCACAATGGCCATCTGTTGCCTCCTTGACAAGTTGGGGGTTGTATTACTCAGACAACCAGTGTTGGGCAAAGGTGGGCGGTGAGGGCCTGCAAGGCCTTCTCTGCTGGCTCCAAAAAGATCGGAATCATATGATGTTAATTATATTTTGTTCATTAACACACATTGAATAAATCCAAATTGTTGGCCAGCTTCCTTTTGTTGCTTCTCGCTGGTTGTTCTTCCAGATGTGTGCTTTCATATTAAAGGATTACAAAGGACCATTTTTTCAGAGAATGTGTAGTGGTCTTGCCACAACCATGCAGATATGTAGTAATATTCCATGCGCGGGACACGAGAAGTTTAGTCTCAAAATTGACTTATTTGTTTTATATCCTGTAGAGCTGTGACATCACGGAATGACAACAAGGACTCATAACAATGGCGGCTCTCGTTAAATAACAGACGACGATTATAGTCAACAGCGATTGAAAAGCGCTTGTATGTGTTTGGAGAAATTTGAACGTTGCTTACCGTGTCACTGGAGGACTTCTGAAGGTTTTGTCTGAGTTGCGTGCCTTATCAAAAGCTGTGGGAGGCAAGTTTACCTCCCGTCATGTACGGAGTGCAGTCCTTATTTGCCTTTGCCTTCTTGTAGGTAGGTGATTGTGCCTTGCAATAAATATCGTCCAGATATCTCCCAGATAGCGAGCGGGCTAAGGCTTCCAGTTTCATTTTGGCCCAGGTTAGCCCAATTAGCTGTCGGCTACCTGGCTAGCTTGCTGTGTTCCTATGCATAGTTCCCGTATGACGTCACAACATCTGGTGTACTTTTCGACCCGGTGCCATCACTGATGGCGCATTATTGGCACTGGGTAGTTTGAAGAGTCAACCCGAGATTACAAAGTAAAAATGGTCTTCTGATGTTGGATCAAGATCACACTGGAGGTTCGGTCAGGTTTTGCCAAATACCAGTCATAAGACTTCACGAGTGTGAGAAGACAAAGCTTCTGTCTGAACAACAGAGGAAGTGATACCAAGGAAAGAAAACAGGAAACAGGAAAGAAGCTCCTTCAAAATACGCAAGTATTTGCTCAGAGCACTTCGTGCCAGGTAAGTATCTTAAAATGTGATGAATATGTTATATATTCTGTGTTGTGTGTGTGTGTGAGACCACGTAATTGAGTTCATGAGGTGAGAGAATACATGTTGAATGGATGCTTGTAACAGGGAACACCCCCAACTATGTTTTTAGTATTATTCATTTATTTTTGTTATTTCATTTATGTTAATATTTATTTGTTAATGTTGTCTCGTTGTGTTGCACATTAATCATTTAGCAATTTTGTGTTGGTTTTGCAAAACTTTTTTACTTGTCATGTTTTTGTGATCAGGCACAATCTTGCCAACACCAGGTTCATTAGTCATGAAACGAATGACTTGGCATTTAGTGGGTGGGAAATTGCTACATTTACTCATTGCGGGGATCTGGCCAATTCAAGGAAACCGAATGTTAGCGTGTAGCTAGCCAGCTGCTCTCTAAATTGCTTACCTACTAAATTGCTGAAAGGAAAAACCCTTCAATTTCAGCTTTATTTTTATATAATGAAAATAACACCATTAATTTAATTGAAATTATGTGTTCTGTGTTCTTATTTGTAGATGCATAATTGTTGTTTTGCCACAGTGGTATACTCTCAGTGGATAGTGACGTCAATTTTAGGTAAGCTTTTATGAAGGTGCGATGCTACTTGGCTTTTTTTAGTTTTTGTGGGTGGTTTGGTCCCCATGACTACTAAAACTGAGCAATCTCTGTATATGTAGCAATGTGGAACTAGATAGTTTCCTTCAGAGGAACATTTTACTTTTTTGTATAGGTTATTTGGGGGGTTGCACAATTCATTTTAAAATGCAGTAACTAGTAACTTTAACCAGTTAACACGGGAAACACTGCAAATGAATTTTGTTTGTACCATGAGAAAATACAGTTTACAGTGGATGAAGCGTTTTGAGTAAAGCAGGATGGGGCACCCAGGGGGCAGCTAGTTGTACAGGTGGAAATTAAATGATGAAAGCCACCGGGGAGTAATAAGAGAAGGGCACTAGGCTTGCTTGATATTTAATCTCGTTCCAGGTAGGGAAGGAGGAGGCGCTAGTATGGCAGACTGCAGTTTGGAGCTGTAAAAGGCCATTGAAACGCATTTGGGTCGGATGAAAAAATGCTTCGCTAGCCGTTTGCAGTCGGAGCCAAAGTGTCGGTTCAGTGCTTTCAACCGTCCAACGAAAAAGCAGGATTGGCTTGGTTGGCCCGGCCATGGCCGCTCTGCGGTTGATCACTTCAACTGGGCAGATTACAGTTTACAGAGATGGGCTTAAGCCCCCACCCGGGCCTCTGATATGTTCATTAAAGTCGGGTTTCTGAAAATGTGACGCGCCACCGACAAAACCCGATCGGCTGGTAAAGGTTTGTTCTCTATCCCTGTGAGATCAATTTGGGGTCTTTCAGAATTAAAAAAAAAACATTTGGTTGGTCTCAAGTCAAGACAATTAAATTTGTACATCCTTAATATCAAAATGTATCCAATGACTGCACAGGCCACAATTAAACCAGCTCCTGATCTGAAATCAAAATGCAGGAAAGGGACCGAACCTAGAGAAAACCCGAAATGCATTGTTTTTTATGTGAGGACTTATGAAAAAGTGAGAGGATTTTGGGTGACTCTTACAGGAACATTCAAGACTTTCCGTCATTTTGACAGCTTGGAAATTGGATCATGAACCACAACAGCAGTATGTTGTTAGGACAAAGAAAAATAAATAAAGAACAATTATGGGTGGATTTATAAAGAGTAGGGGAGAGTAGCGCATACCAAACCTGAACGTAATAATTGACATTATAGGCCAGACCCCAACTTTGGGTTGGGCCGGGCTGGGGCTTAAAATCTTAACTCTGACTCAAAGTGACAAAACCCAGCCTTCCGCAAGGTTTGTGGTTTTTCAAGTACCCATGGTAGCAAGAAAGCAGACCATTATGTTAGCTCCCTCTACGTGAAGTTCATTTTATGTACAATAAATGCTAATATCTTGAGTATTTGAAAAAAATGCACATATATATGATAGCTCATTAATTTTTTCTTAGTATTTAAATCAATATTGTTTTATTTTCTTTTAAATGACTGACATTTTTTAACACCAGGAACTGCTAAATAATACCCACTGCCCCTTTAAGATAAGGCATACACAAGTTGCTCATGAGTTTCAGTTTTGAGACCTAATTGATAGCACAACTGCTGGCCAAAGCCATCTATTACACTTATACTACTTCATAAAATACATAAAATACAATTGATACAGATTTCCATCATTTCCCTCCTTCATTTTTCCCCATTTATAGATTAGAAGAATAGAAGGCAAATTCTACAGCTTATTTTCAGATGAAATCAACAAAAAGATTACGTAAGAAATAAAGTCACCTAAAACATTTGGGGAAAAATAACTTACAAAATAATTACAAAATCGGTAAATCATTTAACTGAGCAAAGACAACAATAATAAAGCTAATCAGTGACCCGGATCTGTACAACTGATTGGTTAATAGATACTCAAAATAAGACATCAATGAGTTTTGAACCTGGAAGGAAAACAGGAAAAGACTGCCCTAAACGGAGTGAAAATCAAAGAACAACAACATCATTGGCCGAAAATCATGTTAACAGTGCATTATAGTAAAAATAGTGACCGACAGGGAAGTGTGATAGTCAAAATAACGGAGGACCCTGGCATCCTATGCAATCTCATTTACAGGGTTCCAAAATCCAAAACCCAAAAAATCTTACAGACTACGTCGAAGAGAAAATAGAACAAATAGGCGTTTGAGCACATGCCCGGTACAGTCGCATCTTATCCAACTGGAGAAAACAAAAAAAGGATAGAATAATTATTTTAAAATGCAGAAGTAAATAGAAGACCAAGAGAAAGGCCGCGATTGACTTGGATGGATGGTATTTTGAGTGCACTGCAGGAAAAAGGTCTAAATCTAGTGGAAGCTAGAGCTCTTGTTGGTGATAAGAATGAGTGGAGCGGTGTTGTAAAATGATAGTGGGATGTTTGGACGCGTTCTAAGGGATGGGCAGGGCACCAGTATGATGCGGCAGGGGTAAACCAGTGAAAGCTGTCGGGCCCTGCTGTTGAACAGAAGAGTGTGTTGTGTCACCCTGACCCGAGTGATATGGCCGCTTTCTTGTGTTCCATTTCATCTGGAGAGACGAAAGCATGACCAACTTAGGGGCCGAGGTGTCTAACTTGTTTGGGTGTCAGGGCATTTGGGTTGGCCATGGTCCAAAAATGTTTGTGTGTGTTTTTGCCAGTTTTTTCCCTTTTTTATTTTCTTTATTTTCTTTGTTATTGTATGTGTTTGTCTTGCTGTCAGTCACCCCTCTTGAGGGATATTACCAAGGTAGATAGATTTTATAATATAAGGATAATCATCGGCATATTTCTATGTGGTTGCAGGATGCTGTATACATTGTCCAGTTCTTTGAGGATAGTATTTGTGTCTGCCGTCGATAGGAATAGGACGTTAAGGTTTGTCTTTCCTTCCGTCTAAAACTATTAACGTGAGTAGCAGAAGTGAAGTCAGGTCACATTTATTTTTATAGCCTTTCATCACAAGATGTTTCAAAGGACTGCTGAGGCCACAATTACACCATCCCTTGATCTGAAACCGGGCAAAGAAAAACTTAAAAACCACAGCATGAGGAAAATAGGAAACCTAGACCTTACCACACAATATGTATTCCCCCTTCCAGGCTGCAATTGATGTTGCATTGGGTAACAATACAAAAAATGTAGTTAACATCAATGAACAAAAAAACAAAAATAGCATAGGTAAAGTGTAAAATTGTTCACAACAGCGACAACGCAGCGGATCAATGCAGATGATGACATGCTTCAGGTCCAGATGACTCATCCAGATTCGTCCTTCTCCCTCATTTTACCACCACCCAGGTTGCCAGAAGGGACAGGAAAAGAAAAGTATGAGGTCCATATTTAAACACTTCCACTGAGGTTGCAAATCTTATCTCAGGCGGCAGAGCATTCTACAACTTCGAGGACCACATGGAAAATACTCTCAAGCCCGCAGTTGTCTTCTCGGCTCTTGCAGTCACAAGTAGACCGGTATTTTACGAGCGAAGGCTCCATGCAGGAAGATAGGGGAAAATGAAATCAGAAAGATAAGAGTGGACAAGTCCACGCGACCATTTCTATGTTAGTAACATAACTTTAAAGTTACATCTTAAATGGACTGGGAGCCCGTGCAACTTAGCACTGGCTAAACGTGAAGAACAAGAATTAAATAATTTTTGATGCTCCCTTAGTCGGTGGTCAGCAACCATCAGGCTACAGACCGATATTGGGCCAATCAGTTATCTGCATCGCTTATCCTCAGTAGGGTCGCGGGGGTGCTGGAGCCCATCCCAGCTATATTTGGGCAATGGGCAGAGGACACCCTGAACTGGTTGCCAGCCAGTTGCAGGGCACACAGACACAGATAACTCCCTCGCTCATTCACACCTAGGGAAAATTTGGACCAGCCAATTAACCTGACATGCATGTTTTTGGAATGTGGGAGGAAACCGGAGTGCCCAGAGAGTACCCACGCAGGCACGGGGATAACATGAAAACACCGTACAGGAAGGCTGGTAGCTGGATTTGATCCCATGACCTCAGAACTGTGCCACAGACGCGCTAGCCACTCAGATTTGTGATTATTGTTATTATTATAGTTGTTGTTGATGATGCTACTATCACTAATGTTATTAATGGTCGCAAGAATATGGCCATACATTAGAATAGGTTACGGTCAACTGCATGACATTCATTTGCATGTTTTTAGCTAACAACAGCAGCTGACTTTAGTAGTCTACAGATATTTAAGAAAATATAAAAATGTTTTCAAATTGTGTTGGCCGACAATAAAATGCTGCAATATAAAATGTAATGCTTTCTACGTCATATGCCACTCTTATAAGTAACAGCCCATCACCAAACCCATCAGATTGCATGTAAAAACTAGAGCAGCTTGATCGTTACCGTTTACACTTGAGATATTCTAATGTGCTGAAAAGCATTTTAAAATTAGCTAAATTAAACTCGAAGAAGGCGACGATGAACAATGCAATCAGACTGTTTGCCTCGCGTTGCCCAGAAGCGAGCAGTCCCTTTGTTATGAAGGGAATGATATCACACGCATTATTGCTACTATAAAGCGTGTCTTAGCCTATTGCTGAGGTGACAATACTCCTCGAGCAGGTGTAATCACATGCTAGTTGAATAGAATCTGAGAACTTCATTACCTGACCTCCTCTGGTAATAAAAGAAATCATTTTCTCAGAGGAGAATTCAATAGTGAGCTTATATGGTTGACCACTTTCCAGTTCTTTCATTGCTTTTGGCATTGTATATTAGAGTTCTTTTAAGCATTGTCAAACCCCACTTTAAAAAGTGGGAGAAAAATAATTAAATATGACTAAATTTGACATTAGTTTGCTTGCTATGCATTGGTCCCTGCAGTCCCTTTACCAGCTTTACCCCATTTTCCAATCATCTGCAATTTACCCCCGGTCTTTTCAATTTGACAATCAGCCACCTCTGCTATAAATACACTGGGTTTCCACCTCGCTTTTCCTCACCGTTTTAATTCCATTCACTTAGCAAAATGACAAACTTCACCTCCCATGACCTCCTTCTTCAATTCCCTCCACATTCCAATTTCTCCACTCCAAGACATGGCACTCTGACCCTCTTCTTAAAGGAATACACAAGTCCCCTTTTAAATAATCTCTCCCCCAAACACCCCATCTTAAGTCTCCTACTAAAGTTCTCCCTCCTCGTCCCAAAACCTGCCACTCCAACCGTCTTCTTAAAGTCCAGTTTTCAAGATTCTCACCGCGCCAAGATCCCCTCTCAAGCTTCCCCTCAAGATCTACTCCTCTGCTATCCTGGTCACCAGTCAAGTCTTTAGTTGTTTCTGTTTGAATAAACTAGTGAGCTTAGACTGAATCCCATGTGTACAGGATTAACGTTTTTTTTACGAGACAGGTGTCAAAGAAACGAAGGTTTTTGTGTCATAGACTTAGTTCCTAATTTATAATTTGATATGTTGAAAAGTGTTGAAGTAGTGGTGTAGAGAATTTTACGTATTAAAGTCAAATTGCATTCAAGGTGCTGAACTTAATTTAGAACTTTCCTATTCGCTCATACCATTTTCTGGCTGGAGTCATAATTGTAGCCTCTGTCAAGCTCCTTATGTTACAGTATGTGCTTTTTTCTTGGGTGCGCTCTTTTTTCATCTTTATGGGGGTTTGGAGTGGCGTTTGGACTGCATTTGAAACCCACCCTTTGTAAGTTTTGCCATTTTTATGCTAAAAAAAACGGAGATGACTCATTAACCTCGCCACCTGCCCCCATTACCTCCTACAAAGTAACTCTTACTTTAAAAATAAGTTGGTTATGTTAAAGAATTTGATTTTACTTTTTTTCAATTCACTGTAAAACAATATAAAGTGGGTTTCACTCTAAAGAATGGATCACAATATCTAGCCGGACAACTGATCAAGCAGATGTATGCTACTGTAATTCAAGTATTTTCATACAACGTTTACCAATACAAAAGTGCGTTTAACACTGCAGAGTAAAAAATTAGATTAAACTCACAGCCTGAGGCATGTGTGTCAAGAACATAACGGCAACTTTAATTCAAATGTTTTGTTCACAATTAAAGTCAACAGTGAAACAATATAAAGTGACTATTCAATAAGAACTACATAACCCATAAGGCCACATTGTTACTGAGCATGCACGGTGTTTCCCCAATGTTTACAGTTGTATGTGTCATGATTACTGATGTGACTAAGCTGTGCCCGCTCATTTGACGTCAACCGCCGCAGGTTCTGATTGGCTCCCTGTCACTATTTGAACCCAGTCCTGTCAATCCCCTGTAGTCAGTCCGTCTGCGAACCTCAGTGTATACTAGGCAAGCCTTTTTTGACCCTGACTCCCACCTGTCCCATTTTTGCTCCCGTCTGTCCCCGGCTACGACCCGTTTTGGTCCGGACCATGTCTGCTCTCCCGTCCCAATTTACGACCCGTTTTTGATCACGACCACGTCTGCTCTCCCATCCCGGCTTACGACCCGTTTCTGACCCCGACCACGTTTTTGCTCCCCTGACCTGGCTATCGACCTGTTTTTCCGTCCTTGACACCGCCATTGCTCGCTACGTAAGATCCACTTCCGTGTTCGGATCACAATCCGAGTACGAGAGCAACTTGCTTCCCGTGCCTAGCGAACACTGGATTGTGGGCGCAGCCCTTCCTCTTTCCTTTAATAAAACTTGTGAGAAACGCAAAGCAATTGGGTCCTGTTTCCGTTCTAGACCTGACAGTTTGTTATGGTTTACTTCAGGGGTCGGGAACCTATGGCTCGCGAGCCATATATGGCTCTTTCTATGAGTATCTGTGGCTCAGAGACCAATTTGATTGCATGCAAAATTTCTCCATCTTGTTCAAAACCGGAGTTGTCTATCCTATCCAAGTACACGTAAAGCCAAACCAAAGCTAAACACGAGAATAACACTTCGCAGTATATATAGGGCACGTTTTTCACTACAATTTACAGTCAAGGTGTCACACAAAAAAAAGAGGGAAAAAAAACTCGTTTTGGCTGTACAACGCTAAAGAATCCTTTATTTAAAAGTTCACTATATGATCTGTGTTCAGTGTTCAGATACTTTATGATGAATCCACAGAACTGTAAATACGCCAAAACACCGGAAGAGAACTTAGTCATTTGATTGGGTGAGTGGGAGGGATGGGTGGAGCTATGCAAAAAGTACAAGCATTCCCTCCCATCTCTCGCCAAAGGTAAGCACATAAGGCTCCCTATTCTCAGAATGTTGTGACGTTTTTACAAAATAAATGCTTGCATCTGGTTTTGAAACCAATATGTATGAAAAAAAGGGTCAAAAGGAGTTTAACCGATCTTGAGTCATTGCAAGAAAGAGACAAGTTTAAAGTGGTATGTTTGTTGAATTTGGGACAGGGGCTCTGGCATTATTCTCTTTTCATAATTTTTATCAAATCATCAAAAATAAATGTGCTGAAGACTAAGCTTTTGTCTGGGGCGCCGGTTTAGCAATTTAGTAAATTTGTCTCATAATATATGGTGTGGCTCTTTCCCAAAATAAAATTAATATTTTTTGCTTTTATGGCTCTTTGAGTCAAAAAGGTTCCCGACCCGACATTTCGTTCTGTGTACATTGTTACAAAGAATGACAATACAAAGGAAATTATTATTATTATTATTATTATTACTTGGTTTAACACCTGTCCACGCCAACAAGCCTCGTCTCAATTTATTCAAAGTAACACACCACTTTTGTCAATATTGTAGGCAGAAAAAAATAATCAGTTATATTACCCCGTTACTGAAAAATAATAAAGCCATTACGCAACATCCCTTATTTATAAAGGGGTTATTCCCAACACGGGAAAAAAAGTAATCCTAAACCAAGCAGTTTCTAACCAGGCTCAAAAAATGTTGGTTTTACTATTTCTGAGGAGAAATATATAACTACATATGTAAAAAATGCATTTGATTTTATCTTACTTATCAAACTGTTTTTATTCACAGCACAGGAGATAAATGTTAGAGAATGGAGAAAACAGAAAGTTGTCCAGAAAGATAAAAGTAAACAGAAAAAAGCAAAGAAAACAACTCTTTGGTCCATCTGAATATGCATCGGACTTTGGAGGACATTGAATGAATACATAGTGATTTGTATGTTAGTAGTGAAGTGCAGTGGTTGGCACAATCGCATAGTATGTGAAAGTTCCCTAGTTTGGGACCAGCCTGGAGAAGGATGGGTGCCACCAGACTGTACTTGCCAAAGACAAACCACAGGAAATGGTGCCTCTACGACTCTAGTGTGAGGTGAAGGGATGTAAATTGTGTTTTAATCGTGGTTGCATGTATTCATCGTTTACAATGCTTAGTTTGAGCTGAGAAAACTGATCTTTTATCGAAATGTAGGAATGAGTGTTATACACAAGCGTGCAATCAAACACAAAAAAATGCTTTAAGTTCCCAAAATACAACTGTGAAGAAAGTTCACGATATCCTCACCTTGAGGCTATATCACATGGCCTTGTTTTTGTCCCTCTGTTTTGATTTTGGTGTGCCAAAGCAAGGCTCAGTGTCATCCTCTCTAATCCTTCTGTTTTGTTGGCTACAGCCCAATGTGGCTTGACCCCCCCCGTCAGAGCCCATAACATTTCTCACATCATTGCCTGAGCTTTGTCCTTGTATTCAATTGCTTGTTAGAGAAGCTCAGTTTTGCGATATTGGATTGTTTTTTGTATTTTTTTTGCACGCCACCAAGGTATAACTTGTGCGTGTGCAGGGGTACCACTACATACAAGTCCAGGTCATTTCAGGATCGTGCTCGTACCTCCAACTATTTGTTTGACCTGTAATTGAATAATTAATTAGTAATTGAAAATAAAAAATCCGTACCGGCCTCCATCCAAGTTAACCCATGATATCCATCAACACATCTTCCTGATCAAGAAAAAAACATTTAAAAAATAATTAAAAATAGGAAAAGAATTGTCCATGTTAAAACTTGAGATTGTATGAAGGTAGAGGTAAAAACACTTTCAGACTTTTCAGTCAGAGATTAGGTTTTCTCCTAGATCTACTTCCAAAATCGACTCAGGAAGGAATCACCTTCCCCCAATGGCTAGGGCAGGGGTCAGGAACCTTTTTGACCCAAAGAGCCATAAAAGCAAAAGATGTTTTAAGAAGAAATTGAGAGAGTCACATCATATATTTTCAGACAAAATTGAAAAAACTGCCAAACACGCTCTCTAGACAAAAGCTAATTCTTCAGCACATTTTATTTCACTGTGTGTCATTTGATGTTTTAATCAAATGTATGAAATGATAATAATGCCAAATCCTGTGTCCCAAATCAATGTAAATATGCCATTTACAATTTGTCTTCCACCGTAAGTTAAGAGTGTGGGGGTAATTTTTTTCCATGAAATTTGTCCTTAATAACCGTTTCAAAACAATGTGCATGCAAAGTTATTTTGTAAAAATGTCACAAATTACTGCAAACAATAAGCATATCGGGGCAGCACGGCGGCGCAGTGGTTAGCGCTTGTGCGGCACAGTTCATGTCTTCTCCTGCGTGGGTTCAAATCCAGCTCCAGACTTCCTGTGCGGAGTTTGTATGTTCTCCCCATGCTTGCGTGGGTTTCCTCCGGGCACTCCGGTTTCCTCCCACATTCCAAAAACATGCATTTCAGGTGAATTGGCCAGTCCAAATTGTCCCTAGGTGTGAATGAGCAAGTGAGTTGTCTGTCCCTGTGTGCCCTGCGATTGGCTGGCAACCAGTTCAGGGTGTCCCCTGCCCACTGCCCGATGATTGCTTGGATAGGCTCCAGCACCCCCGCGACCCTACTGAGGATAAGCGGTGTAGCTAATGAGATGAGATGAGATAAGCATATCGTCATATTTACTTTCGGTGTAGACTGCACTGAGCGAGAGAGAGAGAAGGAATTGCCTTGCGCTGCGTGCATGGATCCGCCCACCTGTACTGCTCACCTAATCGAAGTCGTTTGCCAGTGTTTTTATTTATCAGTTTAAATGGTTTCTTATCGAACTTCTGCATTAAGTTGCTTCGGCTTTATGTGGACCAAAATCGGGATGAAATCGCTTGACTTTGGAATGCCACAGAGAGATGTGCAATAGTTACATTTTATTTCGGAGCCATATGTACTCATGAAAAGAGCCATAGATGGCTCCCGAGACATAGGTTCCCTACCCCTGGGCTTGGGACTCATTTATTGAAAACACAAGCATAAAACAACACATCTTATTGGCTTAAGCGAGGTCACATGAATACATGAAACAAATTTGTTTAGTTTCGACAGAAATCACATGTTTAAGTGAAGTGTATAATGCTGGTCGCGAAATGACGTGCGAGCTTAATTAATGACCAATAGTAAAAGTGAAACTTTGTAACACAAAAGGTACAATGCGTCACTGTGAAGTCAGAGGAGAAGAAAAAGGGAGGCAAGCTCGCGACCAGACCTCCCGGCACCAAAGCGATGGCCATCTTGATCAATAGTTAGCGGGCCCCAAAAGGATACAATTGTTGCCAGAATACAAACGCACCTGGTTATAATCTTTGGCCTTATTAAGGAACTTTTGAAGATTAAATAGGCACATACAAGCTATAATCAAACAACATTTCCCCTTACAACAGTATTAAGATAAATGAGATGAAATGAATTAAATAAAATGTGAGTTTATTGTAAGCACTTGAAAATACTTTTAAAAATGATATAGACACCCGGGGGAGGGGGGGCGCAAGTGGATAGAAAATAATCGAGAAGCACTGGCATAGACGTACACGAGAAAAAACGGATTCAGCACTGCTCTTTTTCCTAGCTGGTTTTCTTACCCTCGTCTCGATTCTCCCTTTGCCGGCAATGGCTGATATACGTAGCGCGGGATGAAGAAGGAGGCGTAGGCATTAAAATTTGTGGTCCGTGAAGGGACAGGTCGGCATGAATATCAGCAGTGAGGAGTTAGCGCTGCATGGCAATTAGGTGAGGAAGGAGCGAGGCCGGTGTCAGCACTTTCCCTCGAAGGCGTTTTCACTCAGCCAGATTGAGTCTTATTATCCGACCCGGTCTCCTTTTCCATCTCTAGCCTAATAATATTGTTTCAGTGATCCCGTCCGGCCTCCGACCTCTCGACATTACACACAAGTCTGGAAAATGAGACGTTCTCCTTTGCCTGCAAAGAGTGGCCTTTTGAAAAACTTACTTTTCCCTGCCTCTTGGCTGATTAAATTTGCTGGGAGCGAGTCAGTGGTACTTATCATATCCGTCTGTTTGGATGCTTGTGATGAATTAGCACTAAGCCGGACGATCTATCCCTTCAGCCAATGTAATGATTAGTCGGATGTCCGTCCGCCTAATCGTGATGATATACCCGTTAGCGATGTGTTGTTTGCAAACGATACGTCTCTATGAGCCGGCTCTTGGAAGTGAACCACAGGAGACGGTTACCCACCGATTGTCTTGTGATTGATCAACATGCCTTTTCGCGTCCGTGGCACAGTTTTGAGGTCATAGGATTAAACCTTCCAGTGTGGAGTTTGCATGTTCACCCCGTGCTTGCGTGGGTTTCCTCCTACGTTCCAAAAACATGCATGTCATGTTAATTGGCCGGTCTGAATTGTCCCTAGGGGTGAATGAGCGAGTGAGTTGTCTGTCTCTGTGTCTCATGTGACTGGCTGGCAACCAGTTCAGGGTGTCCCCTGCCCACCACCCGAAGATAGCTGGGATGGGACCCCACTGAGGATAAGTGGTGCGGATAATGAATGGATGGATATTTAGTAAAATATTTTTTTTTAATTCTAAATTCATTTTTTTACATAATACTACATTATTTTTGGTTTTATACCAATTAAAGAGACCCCCCAATACCCATTATTTGTTTTTTTATTTTTCTCATTTTTTTAAGCATGTTTGTTCTTTGCTCTTGCTTTTCTTTTGTTATTTTCTTCTCTCGTTTTTATTTTTTCTATTATTCTTTTATTCTTTTGATATTTTTGTCCAAGCTTATTACTTTTTGTTCTCTTTTATTTTTTTCCATCTTTTTATTCTCAGGTTTTTCTTCTTTTTGCTTTTTACCTTTTGTTTATTTTTAGGTATTTTTTTTAGTTTTTTCCCTTAGTCTTTTATTCATATCCTTTGCTCTTTCATTTATTTTTTCTCTCCTCTAGTTCCATGCGTTGTTCTTACTTGTTTTATTCTTATTCATTTATTTATTTTCTTTTTTTTTCTTCAATATTCCTCATTTTTCTTCTCGATTTACCTTTTTCATTGTATTTTTTTTTCTTTTGATTCTTTTTCCCAAGCCTTTTAATCTATTTTTTTCTGCTTTTTGCTCTAGTTCTTCTTTTTTGTCTCGTTTCCTGTTTTCCTTTTTGTGTTTATATTCCCCCTTTTAAAGTAATTTTGTGTACACACTCACAACATATTTGATAATATGTGAATTGAGGCAAAAGCAATCTAAAAAGCAGTTGAGGAGCCCAAATAACTTTTTAGCGGGCCAGGACGAAAGACCCTGTTCTCGAAAAGAGACGTAATTCCCATCACTAGTCAGATGTCCGTCTGCCTAATTGTGATGAGATACATGTTGTGCTTCTCGCAGTGGTGAAAAAAATCCCCCTTTTTGGACTCGAACGATAGGTATAATATGTCATCAACACCCTCGGATCGCTAATTGTTTTTGTCAGCTACAATAAAATAAAAGTCGCAATTAGTGCGACTGTGTTTGAGCTCATTAGGCGGCTGAGGTAAATGGCAGAGATTTGGAGGAATAATCCTTTCCCAATCCAGAGACCACAGCTGGTTGCCTCAAATTCTACCATTTGTTCAAACAGACACAAACACATAAGCCACCCGCATCTACATGTCACTGCCATCGTGTTCAAGTTAACTACCAGATTGTGTTGATATGTTTGACTGTTTCTCTTTTCTTTTCTAAATCTGACAGGCAGCCCACTGGCCGGATCAGGCTCGCAAGGCAGGACTGAGATAAGTGCAGGAGAAAAATGAGCTGCAGTTTAAAATATGTACACTTGACATCCCACTTTTTTCCTTTTTCTCTCTTTCCCTCCATTTTTTTGTATCTCTCTTTCTCTCCCTCTCTTTTCTTGTCTATTTTTTCTCTTTTTCTCTATTTTTTCTCTGTGTAACCTTCTCTCCGTCTTTCCTTTTTCTCTTGCCTTCTTAGAAAAATTGTGAACAAAAGAAGCTTTAGAGATCACCAGCAGTACAGAGTTCACGTCCCCGTCATGTTCTTATGACTGGAACGGTATTTTGAATGCAATGATACTGTAAAAGGATTTACCGTCTATTCGTTATGTCACATTTAGCAAAGTTTCACTGTCTGTTCTGGCACGTTTTCAGGGATTGTCATTTCCGCACTGTGGGTCGCCGCTAAAGCTTCTCCTGACATTGCAAAGTTGCCTGTGAACCAGATTGGTTGAGGGGTGGAATTGGGGTGGGGAGGCAACCAAAACATGTTGACCTTGTCAACAGATTTATCTCATCTGATTCTCTTTGCAGCTGCCCTTAGCAGGGCAACAGAAGCTGCGACTCCAATGAGATCACTGGGTCAGATGCTTCTGTGGTTAATGCCTGGCTTCATAGTGCAGTGGTAATATTCCGCCTGCTGCACAACTCGGGTTTCTGTTTGCTAATATATATCTATATGTTGTTGGGGTTTTTTTCCAATCATGTCTATACTTTTGAGTATGATTCACGGTTATTCTACTTTTTGGTACGTTTTCATTTTCCAACACGTTTTCAGTACTATTTTATACGATTGTATACTTATCTATATTTAAAGTTTTTCATGTTTGGTTTTTCATTAGTTACTTTCATTTTTTTGGTCATTTTCCAGGGTTGGTTTTTTGGGGTCGTTTATGTCATGGTTTGCCCATTGCTCTCACCTGTGCTCACTCGTTTAGCCCCAGATGCCACTTGTTTCCTAATTAGATCTCCTCCTATTTAAACACGTCATCCTCATTAACTCCATGTCAGTCCGTCAGCAAACCTCAGCACATGCAAGGCAAGCACCTTTTGACTCTGGCTCCCGTCTGTCCCGTCCTGTCCTGTATCCTGCTCGTCCGTCCCTGGCTCCCCAATCGTCTCCGGTTACCTGAATCGTTCTGCTCTCCGACCATGCTCCTTTCTCCCGTCCCGGCGGCCTGACTTGCTTCTGCCCTCCGACCTTGCTCCGTTCTCCCGTCTGGGCTGCCCCACTTGCCTCCGCTCTCCGACCACGCTTCGTTCGCGAGGGCTTCCTGCTGCTCTTGCCTAGCAAGCATCAGATCACTGTTGTTTGTTTACCCACGCCTGATTTCCTCGATTCCCCAAAAAAGCATTGTGTGAAACGTTATGCGTTTGGGTTTACTGCCTGTTCCGGTCGTGACAGTTTAGGTTAATTTTTAAGACGTTTTTTTGGGTTGTTTACCCGTCTTTTTTTTTTTTTTTTTTTTAATTTTAATATTCGAGTTTTTAATTATATTTCGGTTATATTTTTGACATTTTTGTTGTTTTTGGGGGGAGGGGGTTGTTTTTTTTTTTTTTTGCCATTTTCGATTTGTTTTTAATTCATTTTTATGGTTTTGAGTAATGTGTACTGTTATAACACTTCTCAATTCTACGTACTTTTCAGCATGTTTTCTTCCGTTTCAGTACTTTTTCACACGTTTCACAAGCTTTTGTACTTTCCCCATACATTTCTGTACATTTTTACTATCAATACCAGTTGAGGGTGTATTATTATTATTTTAATATTTAACATATTTAGTAATTCTTTTCAATGCTATTTTGTATTAGAAAATAATGGTGTTTGAGAACATTGGAATGTTTTCTCAGAGCATTTATTCCCCGCTTTATTTCCCATGCTAAATGTTCCTCAGAGTGTCTGTTGTGGACAACTTAACAAAAATGTATGTCGTTTTGCATTCATATTTCATGATCCGAAATATTTTAAAAATGGCATAAACAGTCAAAGTGATGCCTTCATGATAATTTCACAGACAGAATTGAACCACAAGCCTCATGAAGTCAGGGACAGCATGGTTAGGTTTTTATAGTGGCTGACTCTCGAATTCAAGGCCTTTGGAGATGCCGGGAAATCACTCCTGCCACCTTAGAGGGAAACACAATACCAGTAAAAACGTATTCATCA